>NC_092354.1:24260734-24411259 GCF_963676685.1 Mytilus edulis
ATATTTTTTTCAGGGGCCCAGTTGAAATTTTTGCAGCCCAACCAATTGTTATACTAATAAAATAGAACTCCAAGTGTACATTCTATATATAATAATAAAGCCATATTGTGTAATCCTACTTGTAGGTTTTGAGTCTTGAAAAAGTTGTGTGTGGTACTTTTATAGTATTTGAATTATTGCCACCAGAAATATATCCTAAGATTTGACAATACTTATTTTAGGTTATTTCCTACCAAAATTGTCTCCCTTCTTTAAGTTCAATTTTCAACTTCCTGTTGACCTTTAGACAATATGGCTGTTTCTTTGATCATTAAATGCTCTTTCAAAGGAGGTACATGTATATACCATAAGGTGACTTCGTATTGATAACATACAAAATGACATAGTTGTCCAATTTGGTTTGGGTTATTAAAATGAACCTACTGGTTTTCAGAAATCCTCTCTATTTTACTATCACACTTTAATAAGACTAGCAGGTTTCCTTTAGGGAACGGTTTTCGTTGATATCGCGGGGAAAGGGTAGAAATGGGTTTCACTCTAAAATATTTTACAGTCGCCAGCTGGGCGATCAGGATGATTAAATATATTCGCCCAGTCGAAAATCTGGTCGCCTTGGGCGACTGGGCGAGTGTTAAGTTTAGTCCCTGTAATAGATATAGGAAGATGTGGTGTGAGTGCCAATATATATTTATCCATGACTTAGTATATTTCTAGGATTTTAAATGGTTAACCCACTTTGTTTCAAATCCCATATCCCCTAATATTGCTACCCATTACATCGGGGAAATTCACACACTTTTTCCTTAGTTCCATTGTTGCTCCTTATGAAATATTGAATTTTGTAGATTATCCATGATGTCTGTACATGTATAATTAGATACTTAATCCACTTGCAATTTGATTTTATTGTGTCAATTATTTGCACTCATTTTAGTAAATGCATCGCTATTCGGCCATATTATCAATGAAGTGTACACGTAACTCACAATTTTGAGTACCAAATTCTTGCTATATTTCATGTTCATGTATTGATTTTTTTGTGACCTGATCGCATGAGTTGATATTGTGCAGTTTGCAATTGAAAGATTAAAACACTTGCAAGTCGTAACAATGGAGTATGCATATCAATAATAATAAGTAAATTTTGGGACAGCTTTATTCATTAAGTTCACATCTTTTATCATGTAGAACATGTAGAATTATGGTTAGATTTAATAACTGACTTTTAATCCACTGATCACAGTTTCTATTTTGTTTTGATAACATTAATATTGTATATATTTATAACTTGTAAAGATATTGAAAGATAGAGATGGACACATGATATACCCTATACATTTGTACATAGGAACGTTTGGAAATGAATATGACAGTTTTATGACATTTATTTTTACGGATAAAAAAAAGGTCAACTCTTTTCAGGAGTAAACTTTGATTTCTGAAATTATAATCTTTTGATGTCAGTTTTTGTCCTTGTAAAATCGAGAAGAAAAAACAAATTTGATCCCTTGTTTTTATATGACACAAATACTTTTAAGATTACATGACAAACCAATGACCGGCTTTTTTATTTAGCACTTGATTTATAGAGAAGATCTAGAGCCAGTTATAAATTAATTGTCACAAAAAATAAGAGGCTCTATTAATTTTTTTCAAATATGATCCAAATATAGAAAAAAAGATGTGGTATGATTGCCAATGAGACAACTGTGCACAAGAAACCAAAATGACAGACATTAACGACTATAGGTCACCATACAGCCTTCAACAATGAGCAAAGCCCATACAACATAGTATTAGTTCTTACTCAAAGTATAAAAAAAAGCCTTCAACAATGAGCAAAGCCCATACCGCATAGTATTAGTTCTTACTCAAAGTATAAAAAAAAAGGCATAACATACTACATGCATACATGTTGGAAACACTACAAAATATTGACTTAAAATTTGAGATATAATGATACATTTGTACAGCAAAACACTTTCTAAACCAAAAAAAGGCTTTTATAAATATTTAATAAGCATGATAAGTGATCGATATTATTTACTTAAAATAGTATCATTAAACAAATTAAAAAATGAGATGTTGTTAAAATGACCTCGTTTAAGAACATTTAATCCTGATTTCTGCCAATGAAAATTAATGAACATTACTTTGCTTTATTGCTATTTGGTTTTTGCATATTACCATTTAGGCTACAGCATGCATATAAGTAATGAATACATGGTATAGTACATATACATTGATTCAATGACATTTTTTTATCAGAATTGTCAACAAAATATTTTAAATTGAAAAAAGTCTCTGAATTACAGGACAATCATCACTAGTTGTTATTTTAAAACATATATAATACAACAACAGGACCATTAAGGAGCTGTATCAGTAGTTGATACAGCTTCTCAAGGTAAAAGACTACATATTCTTTAATCGGACAACTGTTTGCTGTGGTGCCATAGCAGAAATGTTAATGAAAGTAGGGACAATTTTTATGACGAACAAGAAATGTGGAGATTTATAAATCTCAAACAATTAATTTTTTGGCTTTTTTCCCACTGATCATGATCAGTTACCAGAAGTATATTTTCCATTTTTTCATTAACATTTCTGCTATTCTGATTTTTCTATTAACAGATCTAGAGGCATTAATATCAGTGTTTTCATTTAACAACATATTTTTTAATTTATTATGTTCTTTGCTGACAGATGTCTGCAGTTTTGCCATGTGGATGTCCAGAGATGTGGTGAAGGATTTATTTCCTGGATGTTTTTCCAATGACATCTGAAATTTGATGACGTTTCTAGTGTCATCTGTTTCCCCAAGCAGTTCCATGCAGAAGTCCACTTCACTTCTTGGAACATCTGCCACAGCTGAAGTAAGAAATAACTTTAAGCATTGACTAATATTATACATTTGATTTAAATCATAAAAGATAAGGCAACATAAAATCCAAAAAGATGTTAGTTTTAAAACAATTCTCTAAAAATTGATATAATAGGATCAAATGCCATTTCAAGGAATTTATTCATGGTGTATAAAGTCGACCAATTTACTCACAAACACATTTAAAAGTACTAAGGACTCTTGTGAAATATTTGTTAGACATCAGAAAAATATGTACTCCATGAAATTTGCCGTCTAATAAAAAAATAAACTACAAGAATTATATATATATGAATGTGCTATATACATAATATTGTCAAATTTCTTATGCTTTATAACTTGTCTATATAGTAAATTACTTTGTATTTCAGATGCATGAACTGCTATAGAAATTAAGCAAGTTCAGATTTAATCTGGCATCTGATTATAACTTCATTTCGTTCCCCATAGGTGGTATGCAGTAATTGTATTACTTTAATTCTGAAAGATGGGATCTTGTAAGTAAGCTATTACATGTATAACAATTTTATTAACATTTATTTGATTTCTTGAATGTTTTGCCTTCAAAATTATGTATTGTAATTAGCAAAGTCACCTTTGTTGGAGTTAACAATAAAGTTCTTCACCATTTTCATTTTGTCTGTTGTTGGTAACTTCTTTAAATTTATGAAATCTTGTTCACCTAAAACAAAAATATATTTAGAAGCATGCAATTATTTTATACTTGAAAATTTAATGGCCAGTTGTAATCAAACTTCTATATTTTTCTTGACATATTTTGTACACTTGGCCTATAAGGTAAATTCTAATGTGTTATATTTTTTTTAAAGAAAAGTCTACAAAGGTATGAGTCTTGTAATTTAAAGTTTCAAGTAAGATTTTTCACTAGAAATGGAATTTCTGGACTGAAAGAAATATCAAATTATAAGATACAAGATATTATTTTTAAGTAAAATATGAGAACTTAAAATGTGCTTTGTCTGAGCTTTTTTATATTGCAGGACAACAGACTAGGGAGTGTACTGCAGATATGTGAACCATTTTTGGAAAATATCATCTTGCAACAGTAAGGTATCGTATGTATAAAAGAATTTAATGTCATGGTGTTTACCTTTATCTTCCTCAAATAATTTTCTTTTGATCGCTTTCTTTCTTGCAGTTGTTGTACTCGTTACATCATCGATTTTCTTGTCTGTAAAAGGTATGAATATATATCTATATATTTTGATTTAAATGATATGAGCAAATTTTAGATCAGCCCTAATACGGATAAATCAGCATGTGCAATACTGAAACTATTACAGATATTTCTTAAATTTAATTCGTAATTCCATTTCAAACCGGAGTTAACCATGAAAAAAATCAATGATGACGTCACGGTCACATGACAAAACTATCTCTATGGGCTGAGAAACAAAACCTGTTTCATTCAAAATTAAATTATTAAATGATGTTTTTTTTTAATTTGCTAATTATTGACATTTAAAATATTAGATTACAAACAATTGTATACATGTACCTTTGATATATGAGTTGTACATGTATCTGACTTTTTTGTTCTCATCTTCTTTTGTTTGCTGTAAGGCTAATCCTTGTTCTGAAAAATAATATTGATGGTAGAGAGAGGAATTTGGTATGTATATTTTATCTAGTTTTATTTTGATATCATTATGCAGTCTTCAAAAAATTCAAATGAACAGATTTTGCAAATTTCCAGACTGATGGTATCTTTTTAGCAGATGGATTGAATTGCAGAGAAAAAAATGATGATTTATCAAAACCATTTTTCTCAATTTTCTGACAATGTTAAATATTTGACATGTTACGAGAGTGGCATACCCTACTTGCTATAGTTATGTTTAACAATAATGCTTGAAGGTACCATCTTTTCAATTAGTTGCTGTTCCTATTGAAAAAATTAAAGTATGATTAATTATCAGATGATTATTAGAAAATACCAAATAGTGCTAACTAGGTAGCTCAGATAGTAGAGCAACTCAACTGGTGTATTGAGTAGGTCCCAGGTTCAATCCCTGGCCTAGTTTTTGGGATACGATTGCTTTCAAGCAAACTGTAGACTTATACCGGTGGCTCAGAGCATTTCCCTCACGTCGATCGTTTTATTCTAAACATTAAGGAACATCTCGGATTCTTATGATTGTCTTGCTTTAAAAGGTAAAAACAAACAAAGGGATTGAACTTAAACAACTTTCCTATAATGTTCTTTTCATAATCTTCATGTTTAATAATTCCCTTGACTTGTATGCGTGTTTTTAACAACACGGAAAATCAGAATTAAGCAGTATTTATATTTAGTGTATTTATAAATTTAGAAACATGTCAGAGGGAATACCCAATTTTGGTAAAATGCGAGAAATAACATAGGAAAATAGGTGATAAGATAATAAGATAATAAGATAATGTACGAGCTGAAATACCTTCTCTCACTCTGAGTCTCGGTGACTGCTGTGGATAGTAAACTTGGAATTGATAGTACAAAAATAAAACACAATAGGTCTAATTACATTGTTTATACACTTTTATCTGGGATTGGCTATTTTGTAACTATTTTACATGTGCAGTTGAATTAGTTTTAAAAATAATATTATCCAGCTACATGTATACATCGGTGTCAATGAAACAATAGCAATCGTATCCCTCAGAGCAATCTGCTCTTTGATTAATTGAAATTGATGATGATTAAATTTATATATGCCTTTCCAAGGTGGAACATATTATGGTAAGGCATTGTCTTCACTCCCGAAAATAAGTGAAAAACTCTACAACTTCCATAAAACTTTTTATTTAAAAATATGTATTTCATTTTAAAATTATGTTTACTCACTTTCAGTTTGTTGGTGAGCAGCTAGTATATCATTTATACTGTAGGATGTTGTTGATTCAGAGGCAGCTTTGTCATCTTCATCAAGTTTTCCATCTGAAGATCAAGAAAAAAAATTAGGGTAAGTGTTACAGATTTGTTTTCTATGCATCATGACACCAGGTCCATGATTAATATCTGATATTCGGAAAATTTCATGTGAATTTCTTTGGAAAATGCACCATTTCAGAGTAACCTCCCCTTAAAATTCAAATTTAAAAACATTTAAAAACAAGCAAATATAACACTTATAAAAATATTACAGCTCTTCTATTTAAGCATGCAAAGCAAAACTTTGATCGACTTGCTTGGATGTTTGCAAACAATATGTAAGTGGAGTTTCAATATTATATACTTGGATTTGATTGGACATGAATGGAAGTTAATGTTGTTTACAAATCTGTTGTTTACAAACATCCAAACAAACATAGCAAGCAAGTTGATCAATGGTTTGCTTTTCATGCTTTTATACAAGAGCTGTAAGAAGTAAAAATCTTATAATGAATTTAATTTATAAATGAATATTCAAACTGGTTTTCTGTATTCCTCATCAAATTTTTCTTATTTGTTTAAAAATATGGACTTATAAGTTCTCAGTTATTTATAATCAAAGAAGGTAAAAGATAAATAAGAGTATCCCCGTTGATTTTTTGTTATCTTTCCAAATTTGTATAGATAACAACGATTTGAACCTTGTGTGTTATGCATTGCTGCATGTCCGGATTATAGGTTTGTTCATGTTTATTTTAGATTTGGAATCAATTGTCATTTTAGCAATGCCCCTATATGTATGGAAAACTTGTATTTAGTAAGAAATGTCTTATTACAGCAATTTCTGTTTCCTACCAACAATATAAGCATGATATTAAAGTCATGTAAGTATAACTTCAAAAAAACTTGCCATAATCAATAGTTTCCATTTTATTGATATCTGGGTTTGGTCTATCATCCTTATTGCCATTATCTTCTTCTGAAAAAGAGATTTAAAAAAAATTCTGGGGTATGTAAAAAAGAATTAAGCAGAAAAATGATTACTTAACTTTTTTAGAAGAATATGTCTGCATATTAACACGTAAGGTTTACTCTTATATTATTTTATATATTATAATTGTTTAACCACATCTAAACTACAACTGAATATCCTTACATCGAAATTTATTGAACATGGGCACTAAAATCTTACGACTTGCAACTCTAAATACCTTGAGGTTGAAACTGGTGCACACTTGTTTTTTCCAAAACGCTATTGTTATCTGTGATGGAACTGCCATCATCTGTGAAATAGAAATTAATTTTGAATGACGATTTTAGATATTGAAGTTTTCAAACATTTAATATACTATATAGTAAATAAATAACTTTATAAAATTACAACTAATACCTTCAACAACTAAATTCTCATTTGCTGTAATGTATGTTAATTGACCATCATCATCATACAGTTTCAATTTTGGTAAGGGCAATTGCAAAATATTGCTTTTATATTTTGAAACGACATCATGCCAGACATTTTCTAAGACATGCTGCTCTTGTTTTAAGTTTGAAGACCTGAAGTGGTGCAAAGTAGGACCCTCAGACCTATCACTTGGATCATTTGGACCATCATGGAAGACAATGCCACCATTGTCAAATGACCACCATATGCCTCTGCCAACAGCCATAAAATCAGCAATTCTCTCGAGATGACACTGGATTAATGTTGGCTTTGTCTTTAAGAACTCAGCTGTAAATGCAGACCTTGGATGCTGTTTTAATAGCCTTGCTTGCTTGCTGATGTTTGAGTCTTGCATATGAAAGGAGTTCTGTTTATTTCCTTCCTTTTGTTGGTAATTGAACCTAACAATACAATTTTCAGCAATATTTCCTGGTTGCCTGTTAGTGGTGTTTCTCGATATTCTTCTGAGGTCACCGAAACATCTCTCCTGTTCCTCTGTAAGGATTGACCTCAAAGAAAATATTCTAAAAGCTTCGGCAAGATGTATAGTTATGCTATGGAAGTGGCTCCCAAAAAACTTCCTTGCAGTCATTTTTACGGGACTGCAAAAAATGGTTCTGCATGTTGCAGCAAATAACAATGTCTGGTTATAAAGACGAAGTATCAGTTTTGGTGTTCTCCCTTCGCTAGGCAGGTAAGAAATATTTACAATGTCCACCAGTGCATTTACCATTTGTATTATGTTCTCATCTATGTTCTTCTTTTCAGAGTTCATTTCATCAAGAAATTGTGACAGCTTGATCAGAGCTAATCTGGCATCTGATCCTCTAATTTCATTTCTTTCACCATTGGTGGTATGAGAGAAGTGTAATAACTTTTTCTGGATGATTGGATCTTTTATTTGATAGGGAAGCTCTGTAATTACATTTTTTATCATATTTGCTAGGTCATGGAGTGGTTCAAAGCAGGGTATTTCATAATTTTTTATGTTGAGATCATGAGACGTCATTTTTGGATTTGGCAGCATCAGGGCAGGTGGTTTTCCAATACCATGCATTACAGAATTAAGTCTATCTTGAAGATCACCTTTCAAGGAGCAGGTAAATTGTACATGTCTGGCATCAAGCTCGTCCATAATTTCATCTTTTTTCAAGTTTCGTAATGGATTTAAGTTGCCATTTTTTAATTTTTCTAGGGTTATGGAAGATGAAGCCAATCTGCATCTGTCATCCAGGTCAAGTACTTTTGCATTAAAACAGTGCATCAAGTTTGTGAACTCGTCAGCTTTCACACCACACATGCAGGGGTAATGTCCTCCATGTTGTTGGCCGCTTTCAAATTGCCTAGCCGGCCCATCTCCACTAAATAGTCTTAGACAGTCGTAAACCTCAATGTTTTCATGATGTATTGGGAAAGTAATATTTCTCAGATCATCAACTCTACTTTTCAGGTATGCTGCTTGTTCTTCATCACTACTTGCTAAAAGTTAATCATATTTTTAAAAAAAATCATGCCACCCTTAAAGAAAGTGCATGCATGTTAATTAAGGTAGATGGGGTGTCTAAATTATAATCCATAGAATTTTTTAATAATTTGCCAAAATGAAGTTTATATTATGCTTTTTAAAAAAAAGTAATAAAAAGAATGGGTCACCGGGCTTTTTTTCATGCTACACGGTGTTCAAAATTGTCCAATTTTGTATAGATTATGCATGGAAACCCCAATTTTCTGCAATATAGCGTAAACTACACCATAGAATTTTGAGATAACATATGAGAAGATAGCTTTGATAGTATGCTTTCAGTTAAGAAAAAGAAAAAATGGGGTCACCGGACCTGTTTTCTTGTTACATAATAAAATAGAGAAATTCCTAACACATTCTATTGTAAAAATACCTTAATCTGAATTATCTGCCCTTGCATTTGAGTTGCCTCCCTTTATGTGGCAAAGTTGGAAAAAAATTGTTCAAACAAAAAATTTCTGTTTTTTGTAAAATACAATCATAAATATGATAAAACATGTCATTTTCTATGTCGAAGTGGAATTTCTTACACATGAATTATCTACTTCTCTAAAAATTTGCACATTCTATTAAAGATCTAGACCTTGTTTTCTGGTATTTCCAAATCCAAGATGGAGGAAGACGCCCTATCTACCTTAAGTAATCATTTATGTTCTAGGGGTTAACAACACATTTAGTTGCATGTTTTAGACACAAATAAACAAAGCTAGACCAGAAACAGATTTAAAAAGAATAATTGCCAATTTATGTATTGCACGACATCATCAAATCTCTAATATTCTCTGCAAGTTTACAAAACTTCAGTAAAATTTGATTGATAATTGTGTATCCTTATTTTATTAGCCAATAGTTTTTATTTCAAGAACTTTATGATTTTTGCATCGTTGAATTTGTACTCTTGTCTTGATATTGCATTGGCTATTGCTTTTCAGATTTGAAGGATAGGCTGACAGATTAATTATGGTGGACCTGATTTGTTTTTTAATTGTATATGCCAGTTAAAGAATACAGAACTTTAGTTGAGTATGATTGTTAACTTTTTATTTTCATCTTGGAATTTCAAAAAGTATTATAATTTTTTGTTTTGTTGAATTTTGCGAGAATCATGATTTTTGTCATTGTTGAAGATATATTTTTATATACAAAAAAATATTTGTTTGTTCCAGTTGATTTATCATGTTTATGTAGGATATCATTCCTTATTTTCTGTCTTTTATTTCAGGTGTGTTTCCTGGAGAGTGAAGATACTTTATACAGTTTCAGAAATAACATGTGTATATAAGTTGATACAGCATATTGATCAAGTACAAGTTAACATCAGTAAGAAATTCATTATTTTAATTTTGGAATTTTTTTGACGATTTATGCAATTATAACTTATTCCTTCTCAGAATGCAGAATTTTGCTCATCCTTTTTCAAAATTTTCTAGGGGACCAAGTTGCAAGCAGACTGATGCGAACTAATATAATTTCTTTAAATGCAACATTTCAAGAACTTTTATTCCCAATTGCATGGGCCCTGTGCCCCTTCCCTTAAACACTAGGAAAATGACTGTAAATAGTAAGTTTTTTTATAATTATCTTATCTTCTTTACACCTTTAAAATTCTTAGAATGCATTTAGACTTGAGAATACAAGTGAGAGATAAAATATATAATACCTGATCGACCAAATATGTACATTCTTGGTTTTTCCACAACAGATTGAACATTTATTGCCTTTTCCTTTGGAAACTTTTCCTGATACTCCTTATTGGTAAAGTAATTGGCATGATCATATATCCAGGAAACAGTGAAACAGATATGAGAATGATTTAGAAGGCTGCTGTGATCATGCCATAGTTTTATACTTCTTGTTCTCTCTAATGACTTAAGATAACTAATGGCTTCGTCTTTATTTTCAGGTATTGTTTCATTGATCCTTAGGAACCTGGACCTCAGTTCATGGTTAGACATGGTGCGATATTCCTCATCAGTGAAATGACGAAGAATGCCAAGCTGGATTTGTTCCTGGAGGACAGACATACGTATCTTGTCGAGTGATATTTTTCTACTGTAGATGACTTGTTTTTCCTCAGTTAATGTACCATTATTTGTAATATTTGTTTTTATGATGGTTTTAGGAGCTATAGGTTCTCCAATATCAATTTCTCCTGATTTTTTTTGGTCGTCAATATCCCTCTTTAATTTTTTGGCAGATCTTACAGCTGGTACTGATACTCTCAATTTTTTGTAAATGATAGATTTCCTTGCCCTTCTTATACGCCTGGTGTATTCGTTACTTGCAATATGGGAATTTGTTTTAAATTTTGATATATCGATTCCTAGATCAAGTGTATATGCTTTCAAAACCTGGCCTGCATTTTGAGGAACTTTGCCATTGATTTTTAAGTCATATTTTCTAGCTAGTAAGGACCAGTTAACATAGCTGCCTTCATGCTTTTCCTGTATTTCTGTTGTGAATTTTTTTTTGTCAAATTCATAATTCGAAAAATTACCATGATGTTTTTTAGGCATTTTTCCCAGTTGTTCTTTTTGAAGAAGAGTAAGAACTCTCTCTCTTGCATGTGTTTTGTTTTCAAAACTAGTGGCCATACGATCCCTGGTATGCTGATTGTATGACTTCCCAGATGACAAAAACGTAGATACATCTTCTCCAGATGACGAAAGGGAAACTTCTATGGAGTTCCTAGTTTCTTTTAGATTTTTTTCAAATTCTTTTTTTTTTTCTTGAGGTGATTTCATTGGCGAAAGAGACACCTTGACCTGGTTCTGAAATTTGATTTTAAGTTTGTCCTCAACAATTGGCTGGATGATTTTGACCAAGTTTTGGACAGTTTTTAGACCTCTGGTTGTTTTAGATTGGCTTTGGGGAGATGTAATTGACAATACAGAATCAGTTGCAGCATTGCACAAAGTGAGTAAATTATTTGAATCACTGGATGATGACAAATGCAGAGAAGAATATGAAATATGGGTGGTGTTGCATCTTTGGCAGTTTTCTAATGTATGGTCTTTTTTTTCCTCATTTGACAGCTTTTCCCAATTCTTGAGTGAGAAATGTTCAATAAACTTGTTTTGTTGTCCATCTTTGTTACCATTTTGCCAGTACTTTTTATCTGTGACATATTTTTGAAGTCTCTTCAGCTTAATGCCAAATTCTTTAAAATCTACATTCATTTTCGGATATTTCGACATAAAGTTCTGATAATTTTTATATCTTTCCATGATACTGAGGTGATTTGTATACTTCGGAGCATGTTTGTTTTCTTTATTTTCCCTGTGCGCTTCTATTGCAGATAGGTCCTTAGTTGCCCTTGTTATTATTGTTTTCACAAAATTGCAGATGTTCATTCTTATTTATCTAAAAAAATTGTCTTAAAATAAAAACATGTATACTTGAGGCTTATAACCTATAACTTAAATAGTTAATGGCTGTGCTTTCTCTGATGAAAAAAATCTTTAGAAACTTAAAATTACTAAAATCAAAAAGTTGCCACATGTGGCTTAATATTCATTTTTTAACAAATTAACACAGAAATCAGAGAAATCACTCCCATCATTTTAATCATTTATATATACAAGGGATTAAATTTATAATTAACATGTGTTTGTGTGTTGAAACTGATCACATATCTTTTTCAATCTTATCACATACAATATTACCAATTGGTTTTATTGTCAAAATGTAGTTTTAACTATATATAGCTAGTCCCCAATAGCAGGGCAATTTAAATTAAGATAGTAAAGTTTTTGAGGGAATAGCATTTTGTTTTTTTGATAACTCTATTTTTATAGCTGTTCAAAATTTTGTTTGGGATAATGTAAGGCTCTCAATTATTAATAAATGTATGTTGGACTAGGTTGCATTTTCTTCAAAATTTTTGAAAACGGCATTCTGAATTAAAATTTGTTAATTATTGATGGTAAGATTGTTAAAGAAGAGCCTATCATAATCCTTACAGCCAATTTTGGAATTGTAATAATTCTTGGTTTAAAAGAATCAACTTGTCATTTTGGATTAAAATTGCCAGAACTTCAAAAATGTGTGACTCTGACAAGTGTCGTGACATATATGTAAAGATCAAAACATCTTGTGTACTTCAGAATGATTGAAATAATGATAAAAATAGTTATAAAGTTAAAATTGCATATTTTTTGAAACACACAAACACATGTTTATCAATTATCAGCTCTTTCCATAATGCTAGCAAGACCAAGGTTTGTTTGGCTTGCTTGCTTTGTTGTATTAATGTTTGCCAAAGCATTGTAATTAAGATTGACATTTGTAAATAACATCAAAAGAAGATTTTAAATTTTATTTGTATAATTGAATTTGGTGGGACATTATCATATATTACGGATTACAAAATCACGCAATTTACACTTTTATTATTGTTAAAAGTGTTATTATAAATTGTTACAAACACGCTAAAATTATGTTCACAGCAAATTAGAAAATCCTTCACGTATGCCAAACATATCGGCTTGGGTTTTTCAATATATATGTGTTGTCAAAATCAGGGGTAATCCGTAATATTAGTGTAATTCAGGTCTCAGAAAGGGTATATACTGTGACATTCCTGGCTTAGGCCTTATATCCCCTTCGCCTTAGGCTCGGGGGGGATATAAACTCTTAAGCCGGGAATGTCACAATATATACCCTGTCTGAGACCTGAATAACATATAATATTCAAAATTACTAATACACTGGTATTACTCCGCCTAATAATGTTAAAGAAAGCAAGGCAACAAAACTTTTGTTTTGCTGTTATTTTGAAAAGAGCTGTGAAACAATATTGTATAAATTTTGTATTATTGTGAATATTATTTCTAAAATATAGCCTGTTAACGGGATGTACAATGGTATCTCTCTGTTCTTCAGTTGTCAAAATGCATATATACATGTTGGACATTAACACCAATTTTAATACAACTTTTTTGAATTGTTAATATCAATTGACATGAGCTCCCTTTTCCTTTTATGAATTTAAGATTTTTTTATGAATATTAAATGATCTTTCATGAACTACTTTTGTTAAAAGCAATAATGGCATTTTAAGATTTCTTTTGTAACAAAAGAGTGCTCTTTGTGATATTAGACTTGTTTATTTTTATTATGTTACAGTAATTCATATGAAGCAATTGAAAAGGGGGTTAAAGTAATTTTTTTTTAAATTTATGAAAATTGGCAACCAAGTTAATTTCAATGGAGGTGTATGATACATTAGTGAAAAGTTCATTTTTGAAATCTTGTATTTTTTTCAATTTGATGGACTTGTGGTTGTTAAATGTCCAATGGCAAGAAGCTACTTTTTTTAATAGCATGTATGAGATTTAAGATATCTACAAATTATGTGCTGTATATATAGTTACTTAAACAATCATGTGTATGATGTGTTGCAATTGAAATAAAGTCCAATCCATTGCTTTTGGATAATTGTTTTTATTAAAACTTATTTTTATTATTTTGAGTTTTAGTTAAGTTATCCTGTTATAAAGGATAAAACCCAATTACAAGTGTATAACAGTGTTGAGTTCTTGCAATGAAAGCCACTGCTCATTGTTAAAGGCCTTATTGTGACCTATATTTGCATACATGAACGACATTTGGGCTTAGACTCATTGACATACTGTCATCACACATCATCTTCATAGAATAAAAATAGATGCTCATTGTTGAAGGACATATTGTAGCCTATTGTTGCATGCAGTAATGACGCTTGGTCTTTATAGAAGGAGAGTTGAACCACAGCCATGCATATTGCTCTTTACATTTAACAGAAATAACCAAATTGCACCATATTTAATCGAAATAAAGACATGGACAGTCTGCTATGACTATAAACCATATTATAATTGATGAAAATAACCCAAAAAAATCAGACCTGACCAATTACCTGTATGTTTGGTGTAGGCCTAAGTAAGAAAGACTTTAAAAATGTGTATTGCACAGAATATAAAAGGATATGGAGTATTGAAAATGTTCATGGGACAATATTGTGCACAATACATACTTTGATTAAGATGATAACAAATAAGCTACCTGAAATAGAGATAGTGTGTACCTGTTATACAATTGAATCAAATTTGGTACATCATTTCTTTCCTAGAAAACTGGATATATATTTGATACTTTGAATAGTTTTATAAATTGGTCGATAACCTATGTCTATGGTAAAATTTTAAAAAATGGAGTATAAGCCTCAAGTACACATGTCAAAATGAATGTGGATATAACACTAAGTATGAGATGATGGTCGATTTTGTTTAAGCATTGCTTTCTTGAAGGTGTCCATGTTGGGTTCTTGAAATGTGGATGTTTGGTTGAAGGGGTGCTTGGTTTTTGGTTTAGAATAATTAAAAGCAAAAGTTGGAAAGATTTATATTTCTTGTGTGTTGGCAGACATTTGTTCCAGTTAAAGGTAAGTTTTTTCCTCAAAAATAAACTTTATTCCAGCCTTCTATGTTTAAAAATGTGCATACAGACGCACAGTCTACCCTTTAACAATAATGGAACCTGCTAGGGAACCACAACATTTACAATAAAAGAATACTGTATTGATATTTTTTATGCAAAATAACAAATTATTTACAAAATTGTAAAAGCAATACAATATAATTTACTTTGATAAATAAATAAAACGTTTTAATATTGTGAAACTTGAACTTTGCCGCCATAAAAAGTTCTCGGAATAGCAATGTTGGAAATCCGGATTGAGAGTCGGTATTCCTGGTCAGCACTACGCTTTTTTGTCGTCTGAAATGTAAACAATAAATAGTTGATAGAAGTGTGTTCAAAGTAAATCAAAAGTGCAAGTTGAAGAACTCTTTTATTTCCAACAAATATGTGCGGGAAATCCTTGTCAGGTTCTGTAATTTGTAAAAACTGCTGCTGCCTAAAGTTCAATCGCCTCTGTTTTATTTCAAAATGCCCTGAAAATAACTTTGTCATTAAGGACAGCAGTATGCACTAAATAAATACCTCGTTTGGATTTATTATAAATGTAATCGTTAAGCAGCAGCACTTTTCGAGTACACGGACCTAATATCTATTTGTAACGTTCTTGTTGAGATAAATTCATGCTCATCTTCAACTTGCACTTTTGACTTTTTCAAAACGAAAGTAAAATAATGAATTTATGGTCACGTGACCACTTTCACACTATTTTTAGCACCTCCGCCAAGTCTAAAGTTGCAATTTGAGATTGGTTTTATTAAATTATTAAAATTGTTATAGTGTTTTACCCTAATTACTAAGATTTATTACACCGTATGTAATCATCGTTTTTTTCTGGGAAAATTGTGCATTTTAACCAATATGGACCTTAACTGTGCTGCGTAATATTAAGGGATATAACACATTTCACAAGTGGGGTGATTTGGTTATCCAGGTTGGGGCATTATTTTTTTAAAGTCGGGCGAGTTAGTGAAAAGGTGGGGCTATTTGCTAATGGGGCGATTTGTCATGGATTCCCTTCAAATATATTCTAATGTGGTTTTTGGCTTCTTCGTGCATAAACAAGCTCATTGCCATTGTTGAATTAATTGTTTTCTTTAAAATAGTCGACAAAATTGCTCTTACAAAATTTCCATTTGGGAGCCTCGAGCTCGATGGGGGAAATACTCTGCAAATACTGACAGTTGGCAGGTATGGTCATCAAAAAAGTTGATGTGTTACTGTGTACATTTACCATTATGTTACTTGATGTTCTTGCTATACACACAGTACAGAGACTAGTCAATCTTTGTGAACTATTTTTTATGGGAGTCATAGAATATGCGTATTCAATCAATAATTAAAAATAGTCTATTTATATTGAAAAGGAAAAGTTCTTATATGTCTAAAGAAGAGGGACGAAAGACACCAAAGGGACAGTCAAACTCATAAATGTAAAGCAAACTGACAAGGCCATGGCTAAAATTGCATTTCATGGCGAGGCACAGAAAATATACTGTAAACAGTAGACTATAGATATAGGTGAACTAGGTACAAAAGAACTCTAAATCTTAAATTCTACAAACCACCTCTGTTCTATGGAAGATAATGATATAACTGGACTAGAAATACACACAACCTGTAATTAACTGCCTTTACAGCGCTTTCGCGCTTTGATTTTTCATGAGAATAGCCAATTTCCACGGTGCCTTTATGCTTGAATACTCCTTATTGACTTTGGCCGAGATCTGTTGTATACTGTTGTACTTGATTTTATTGGTTAACCTCTGGAAACTCTAATTATGTACAATATTTTTGAAACTTTTAAAAAGTTAATAAATTTAGATATTGGTTTAAACAAATATAAAGTACACCTTCACGTGTGCGATCGAGCAAGTGTATCAGCGCGTGGTTAAAACAATCAAGTGAGTAATCTACAGATTTAGGAAGATGTGGTATGAGTATCAATACGACAACTCTCCATCCAAGTATCAATTCATAAAAGTATATCATTATAGGTCAAGGAACGGTCTTCAACAACACGTAGCCTTTGCTTACACTGAACATCAAGCTATAAAGGGCTCCATAGAGTACGGAAGAGAAAATGCGAAATGCATCTGTCCAACTTTCAATGCTAACAAATCTCTTTTTCTTCCAGATGTCAAGCCCACTCTCTAATTCTGAACATCTAAATGAAAATCTAGTTCAGCAGGATGGTGGTCAACTAGGATGTCTGACATATCAATTAACTCCTTATTTTTAATTTGTTCTTGAAGTTTTGAATTTATCTTATTATACAGAGGTCTACCTATTGGTTTATAGGTAGCTGTACAATGGTGAACCTGATTAAAATCGCAACCAAGCTTTGTGCAGGAATTTGAACCATGTTTGGAGTATTGTGAGTGCCAACACTAGACATTTTTTTCTCTTGAATAGCTAGAAGTTGTGTGTGGTGTGACAAACTGTGTGTTGGTTCACCTGTGGGTTCTTCATGTACGATGACATTCATCTAAACAACTTGTATGACTAGTTGAGGCGATGTGCCATTCTCCTTTATATTCTCCAGAACCTTGGCAATCACAGCTGCCGAGATTGCATCTGTTATTGCACTCTCGTATGTTTGGTCTTTTTTCTGCCTTTTAGCTTGACTCTCACTAAGCTTGCTTTTAGGAGGCATCCTCTTAATATATAAGATACTTTCAAAATAAATGAGCTCAAAAATTCTTTAATTGTAATGAAAATACAGTGAATGTCTTTATTAAGATTTATTGAAACACACAATAGTAGTCTTTGATACATCACATGGTTAAACATTAACATGTTTATACCATATTGACCAAACATCTGGTCTGTAATTAATTTTCAATGACCAAAACAGGTCTTTCCTGTAAAAGTGATGTTTTCACCTTTCGTTGGATATACGACAAGCATACCTTTTGAAACTTTTCGCTTTTTACACTTAATGACCTCATCCGCCTACATTTTTGAGATCGGAAGTATGATATATGTAACACAGGGTAGATGAGCTTTCATTTGATATGCGACAACGCCATGTTCTAGAATGTTTGATATCTGTTACCTTTAAAACGATATACACACAATACTATACTTTTAAGAATCATCCCGTCGTAACTTTTGAACAGACAGTCGGACTCTTTTGAGCTCAGTTGTATAAAATGTAGAGCTCGTCGAGAGGAACATTTTATACGCTGTAAGTATGCAGCAAACTCATCGTTTTCTTAATATGAAAGCTTGAAATTGCAGCGTAATTTTTTTTGCACTCTGTGACCTTTGACCTTGGGTGCATATTAAAGGTCACATGAACTTAAGATTATTGTTGTAGGTCCCAAGTCTTTACGACTTCCTGTTCTAGAGATTTTTTCAAGGGAAATAACTCCTCATAAGGGTTAACAACAAAATGATTGTATATATTAATTAACATTGCCATCTGGTCTTGTACATGTTGCCGTTTTCAGATGGATTCTATCTTGAATACTTTTTGAGAAAAATGTAAAAGAAAGAAATTGCTTCAAGGGGACATAACTTTCATAGGGAATGATGAAATCCTTAGCAGCCTCATATGGTTACACATCATGATGAGATCTAACTATTGTCCAAAAAAGGTCATGGGTATCTTCAAACACAACGAGGGGAGACATGTCGAAAAAAACCAATAAAAGGAAGATAACTTCTAAAGGGGATGATGAAATCCTACACAGCCTCATCTGGTAATACTTCATAATGAGTTCTACCGATGGTCCATATTTGGTCTTGATAACTCCAATAGAAACGAGGGGAAGCCATGTAAAACAAATGCTGGATGAAAAAAAAAATTATACCTCATGATGAAGTTTATCGATGGTCCATGTTTGGTCTTGATAACTCCAAAAGAAACATGGGGAGGCCATGCCGAAAAAATGTTGAAAGATTCCTAAACGGTTCGGATCATCATCCCAAAAATAAATCCCAACATTCCTATTTAGCTCACCTGTCCCGAAGGGACAAGTGAGCTTATGCCATCACTTGGCGTCCGTCGTCGTCTGTCGTCTCTCGTCGTCGTAAACTATTTCAAGAATCTTCTCCTCTGAAACTACTGGGCCAAATACTTTCAAACTTTAACTGAATGTTCCTTAGGGTATCTTATTTATAAATTGTATCCGAAGTTTTGATCTATCAACAAACATGGTCGCCATTGCTAAAAATAGAACATAGGGGTCAAATGCAGTTTTTGGCTTATAACTCAAAAACCATAGCATTTAGAGCAAATCTGACATGGGGTAATATTGTTTATCAGGTCAAGATCTATCTGCCCTGAAATTTTCAGATGAATCAGACAACCCGTTGTTGGGTTGCTGCCCCTGAATTGGTAATTTTAAGGAAATTTTGCTGTTTTTGGTTATTATCTTGAATATTATTATAGATAGAGATAAACTGTAAACAGGAATAATGTTCAGCAAAGTAAGATTTACAAATAAGTCAACATGACGGAAATGGTCAGTTGACCCCTTTAGGAGTTATTGCCCTTTATAGTCAATTTTTAACCATTTTTCGTAAATCTTAGTAATCTTTTACAAAAATCTTCTCTGAAACTACTGGTCCAAATACTTCCAAACTTTAATTGAATGTTCCTTAGGGTATCTAGTTTGTAAATTGTATCCGAAGTTATGATCTATCAACAAACATGGTCGCCATTGCTAAAAATAGAACATAGGGGTCGAATGCAGTTTTTGGCTTATAACTCAAAAACCAAAGCATTTAGAGCAAATCTGACATGGGGGTAATATTGTTTATCAGGTCAAGATCTATCTGCCCTGAAATTTTCAGATGAATCAGACAACCTGTTTTTATACGACCCCTCGTCTGCGTCGTTGTCGTCCGAAGACACTTTGGTTTCCGGATAATAACTTTAGTTTAAGTGAATAGATCTTAATAAAAAATTTTCAGAAGGTTCAATACTAAACAAGAGGCTCTCAAGAGCCTGAATCGCTCACCTTAATTCTTTTGGTTTCTAACCTAAAATTACATTTTATAACACTTTTCATAATCATGCCGAACATAGACAAACATTCGTGTATATGCTTCTTCATGATTACAAGGGGTAGATAGGAAGTATCCTTATTGAAATAGCAAAGAATATTTGCACCATGAGTAATATACACATTTTTATTAGTCTCTTAAGAAGCAATTTTGTCAGCAAGAAACTTGAACAATTTCGTTTCGTTGTCATCTTCACAGAGAAAACTACTCCAAACCCTTGGTGTTCTACCAGAACCAACACTTTCCATCTGGCACAAAAACCTTGCCTTTGTCTTGTCACAGCCTTTAAACTATTCATTTAGTAAACATCAAATACAATGTCTTCTCTTGAATACTTATCAATGCAAGATTTTATGTAAGGCAGTATGACATCATTTGCATAATCATCAAATATTGTTGCACAACTTTGTGACCTGGAATTAACCATTGCTGCCTTACCATCGATAAATGCGACCGAATTTGGATCAGCAAATCACAGAATGTTTCAAGTAAACCCATTTGCAGCGATTTAATACCACTTGTTCAAGAAACATTCTGAGATAAAGACGAAGGAGAAGTTTGGTTTTTATGGATAAAGAAATATTCCAAGTAAACTGTCTACTGTGACAAGAAATGAAAATTCTAGAAAAGATATTGCAATCAGTTTTAAGGTTCTCAAGCTTTGTTTTTGACAAAGACGTTTCCAGTTTCTTTTTGCGGCCAAAATGAGAAGTTGCTATTTTTAATTTGGTTATAAAAAGAAGGTTCTACTTCGTTTTGCATTTGCTTAAAAAAATCTTCGTATTGTTTGACCGGAAGTCTTTCTTAGTGTGACTCTGGCAACACATTTTTAAATATTAAAACTTAAATTCACGAAAAAGCATATAACCCGGTCAAAGTCTGTAAATTGATTCTTGAAGACATTAAGGATGTCTGCTGGTCATGTTTTTGAATTCTTGTCATATTTTCGATTTTCTCAGGTTTTATCCATCCAAATGTATTAAATTTTTTTTTACACGACACCCCACTTTTGTCTTCATAAATCTGTTCAATAGATCATTTCAGATTTAGTGATCCGGCGGCATGAAATCCTTGTTATTTTTTCTTGGTTTAAAGGGTAAAAAACAATTCCAATGTTAACAAATAGTAAAGTCTGAAGAAAACCCTTTTCCCGCCATTTTCTAAATGTCTCGTATTTTGAAAACTACACACGAGACTAATGATTTTATTACTTTATTTTGTTTAAATATCAAAGTTGTTTTCATTTTAAGCAACCACATGAAATCCTTGTTATTTTAAATTAGAGCAGCAGACATCCTTAAATGACAAATAATATGATATAAAGAAAAAAAAATATATTACTATAAAAGGGCAAAAAGTTGACCGGAAGTCACCCTTGTATACAAATATTGAAGTGAAATTTTCAACTTTGAATTAAAATTCCCAAAAATATAAAAAGCGCGGTCAAAATCGAGAACAAGATTCGAAAAGACAATTTAATAACAAATGATTTGATATAAATAACAATCAAAAATATATCAAACTAAAATTGCAAAAACTTGACCTGTTGCCTAGCTTGTGTTTTAATCGTGACCCCCCTTTTATGGAATAAAATAATGACTAAAACTAGATATAAAATACTTGCTATTTTTATTTCATTTAATCATTCAATAGTATATCATTTCTGATATTTCATGTGTTCTATTTAGACATTAACAACCCTCCTCCTTTTTCACCCGGGCTTGGGACCGGCGTTTTCGTTTTTTTTTTTTTTTTTTTTTTTTTTTTTTCTTATTTTGCTTAATTATTTATTGATACACTATACTCAGTGGCTTCAATTTATTTATTCATTATCTATTTTATGTGGGAAAAATTATGTTCAAATTAATTTCAAGAATAGGTATTGTTAACATTTTTAAAATTTATTTCAAATTTATCAAAACTGTAAATTGCTATATAATTTCAGTTAAACTATCTATGTACTTCGCAGAACCAGCTTTTTCCTCTCATATTTGTTTAGCACAAGACCGATGTGTCCAGACATCACACATTTTACGCCCTGTTTTTCCTTCACAACCTTACATATCCTCTATTGTATCAGGTTTTCCACAGTCACAGTTTATTGAGATAATATGGGTTTTAGTTTTTAGATTTTTAGGAGTTTTACCGAAATAATTTTTTGGAAAATGTGTGAATATACCATTTTCAAGACAATGAATTTAATGTTCTCTCATATATTTTTGCTCGTATGTGATATGAGTACCTCCTTTTAACCCAGTTTGACAAAATTCAAGAGCATTTGCAATTGCAAAAAGTCCACAATCTATGCTGTTTTGTTGTTTTTGGACATCGGGTATTCTTATTATTAATTTTTTCTTGTCTTTACTGTAGATTTGCGTTAACTGATATTCTGATGAAGTTGTTAAATTTAATGATAAGCTGTCTAGAAGATATATGTTCCCATCTCTAGTTTGAAGAGACAAAACCCAATGAGCACTACCATTATGGTGTATTTGTACACTTGGTGACTTGTGATTGAAAACCTGTTTCACTTACCCATTTACCATTTACCTTAACCGGCGCTAAAGTCGTTTCCTGGAACCCATTTATTTCTGGAAACTCAAATTTCAGAAGATTTTGCGTTGAAATAATGATATCAGAACATAGATACTTATTATTTAAAATATTTTGTTTGTGCTGTTGACTGCAATACCCTATCTACGGGAGATCTGATAGAGTTTTTGTTTTTTTAGTGGGGGTTTCCATTTCATCTAAGTTGATATCATCTATCTTTCTTTTTTTCACTGGGAGTGGTTTATTAATTTCGGTCGAATTTTTTTTTCTCATCTTTAATATGTGTTTCCCCCGCATCTTCTTCGATTACACTTAGTTCAAGTTTTTTTTTCGATTTAGGAGTTGAAAATTCTGTTGATATTTTAGGCGTTTTATTAGGTTTTATGCTACCATTTGTTGAAGGTGTTGTCATCAATTTTTGCTTTAAAGGTGTATTTGTAGAAAATTGTGAATCTGGCGCAGGTTCGAATTCAATTCCATAATCATTTGCTCTTGGTTGTTTTCTTCCTGATTTTTTGTCAATTTTTTTCTTGCTATTTTTTTTTAAAGTGCCCTTAAACTAACGACGTTATCTGTTTGTGTTGGCTGTAACCCTATACTCATTTTTGCAGCCAAAATATGAAAACAAGTAGATGAGGATTCACATTGACATGTTTCTTTTGGAAAAAGAGTTACACCATATTTTCCTTTCCTGCCATTTACAATA
This sequence comes from Mytilus edulis, assembly GCF_963676685.1. Taxonomy (NCBI): domain Eukaryota; kingdom Metazoa; phylum Mollusca; class Bivalvia; order Mytilida; family Mytilidae; genus Mytilus; species Mytilus edulis. The sequence continues at coordinate 24,284,191 of NC_092354.1, forward strand.
AACGCACCTTGTTGTGGAACCAAAGTAATTAAATGATTGTCAACAATTAACCGTGCCAAACTTGGTTGACTGCTATCAGTCGGGTATTCTATGACAGGTTGTTGATTAACTATTACCTCATTATTTTCTAATTTGACCTGATTAGTACAAGTGTTCTCATCAGAGTTTGTTTATTTTATGATTTCCTGTGAATTTAAATTGCCTAAAGGATCAGTGTCAGATTGGAAAGAATAAGACTGAAAAAGTGGCTTGTCGTTTTTTAAATATTCAATTACTTCATCAGGACTTACAATTCTTTTTGGAAATATAGCATCTGATGGTGAAATAAATGCTCTACTAAACTCTTTTTTCAAATGATAATTTCCTGAACCAGAACGTCCACGTAAAATTTCATAATTCTCAAAATTTTGTATGTAATTAAAACCCAAAGCCAGTAAATCTACTGGTAGCTCTTTCCAATCATTTTCTCGTTTTAAAACGGCATTCATACTTTCGGAAAGATTGTTTGTTATTCCAGAATAAGGATCAAACAAGCCGGGATATTTTTCAATTAACCATTTACCAGAGTGATTTTGAATTGCCGGAGATATATGTTTATTGAAATGTTCTAAAACTACGGGAGTCCATTTTGATGTTAATTTCAATTTTGTTTCCAAAAATTCTTCTTCATTATCAGAATGCAACATCTGATTCAAATGATCTATATAAATTTTAATATTATCACTATCCACTTTGCCTTTTAACCAGAATTTAAAATCTTCTTTTATATGATTCCAACAAAACATAATCGGACAATTTGGAAAAGTATCTTGAATAGCCCTTTTTAAACCTGGTTCTTGGTCAATGACAAAAGGAATTTTTTTTTATCTATTCTAGGAATTTTATCTTTCAAGAATTTAAACAGAACTTCATGCCAAAGGAACTATGTGCAACATATTTCAGTCTTGGAACAGATTGAACTATGATGCGCAACTTGTTGTTGATGTAAGACGCCTTCCTGTTGACCAAAGAGAGAAAGCTCATGGACTTCATCTTACCAGGGAACATGTCCTGACTACGGGGTAGTAACCCAGAAAGCAGGATCTGGCATGTTGGGTTGAGTCTTAGTATACTCTCAATCAGACTCTGGTAATGAGTCAGAACATCAGCTGGGGTGTCATTGCACAGGTTGTTGGCTCCGATGTGAAGTACAACAATCCTGTAGTCGGGTACCCTGTGCCCTATGACACCCCACATCTGTTCTATGCGGTATCATGAAAAAGAAACAAAATCTACATTAGACAACTTTAAATACTGATCAAAATATTTAACTTGAGAATGACCTGCAATCAAAACACGTTTAACCATAACGTTGACAAATTAAGCACTAAGAAATATATGAAAAAGTTAGAAAAAAAGCACTAAAAAATAAATGAAAAGAGCACAGTGAAAATATATACACTATTATATACACAAAGTACAAAAAAAAGCCAACCCGGCCCTTAAAGTAAGCCACCATCCACCAGAAGGGACGCCAAGCGTTACAACCAGTGGGTGCAGGCCAAAAGCACTGCTGCAACATCGGCTGAGGTCTTACCACACACCACCAAGGTAGACCAGAACCAACAAACAGAAGCCACAACAGCACGAGATAGAAGCAGGGAGATAGTACCCACAAAGTATCAAGGGGAACCTAAGGGCATTTGCATCAAGACGGACACAGTCATCAGTCCGTACAACCCCAGGAAGGCATGCCATCGCCAATACTACCTCCAGCCAACCAAAGACAGAGGCAAGCGATGCCGGATCGACTATGACGCGGGATTCGACCTAGACGATCCTGAGTTGCTCCGGACAACACCACCTCACACAGCCGGACAGAAAAACCCATACATCATCAATATTTAGGAATAGATTCAAAAGCATTAAAGAGACTGTCGGTCTAGGCTTTGCTATTTTATTTTAATGTTTTGCTCATTAATTTTATTACATATTATTTAAGTATTTGATATCTACTTTTTTTATATAACATTTAGCATTAGTTCAGTTCCATTTAAGTATTTTGTACGTAAATTTTAGTTTGAAGTTGAATTTTTTACTTATTCTTTTACACACAAGATAGGGTTCCGGTTCTATTTTGAATTTTGAGGTATGTATTTATATATTTCTATATCATACCATTTGTCAATGAAATTTCTTTCTGAATTATTTTCAGGATTTTGACCGGGCTTTTTATATTTTTGTGAATTTTAGTATCAAAGTGAAAATTTCACTTCATCATTTGTATACAAGGGTGACTTCCGGTCAACATTTTTACCATTTATAGTAATGTAAATATATTTTTCTTTATATCATATTAATTGTTATTGAATTGTCTTTAAGAATCATGTTATCGATTTTGACCGGGATTTTTATTTTTTTGTGAATTTAAGTTCAAAGTTGAAAATTTGACTTCATCATTTATATACAAGGGTGACTTCCGGTCAACTTTTTGCCCTTTTATAGTAATATATTTATATTTGTCTTTATATCATATTATTTGTCATTTAAATGTCTTCACGAATCAATTTACAGAATTTGACCGGGCTTTTTATATTTTTGAGCTGACATGAATTATCATTGATATTGTTATATTTATAAATTAACTGCTTACAAAATTTAGAATTTTTTGAAAAACTAAGGCTTTTCTACCTCATGCATAGATTACCTTAGCTGTATTTGGCAACACTTTTAGTAATTTTTTATCTCAATGCTCTTTAACTTTGTACTTTATTTGGCTTTTTTTTTTTTTAACTTTTTTGGATTCGAGCGTCATTAATGAGTCTTTTGTAGACGAAACGCGCGTCTGGCGTATATATAAAAAAATTTCCTGGTATCTATAATGAGTTTAATTATGAAGTGAAACGGTCGTAACCGAAGAGGAATGTTTATGAGAATGTAGGACAAAAAGTCACGGACACAAAGTCACAGGACAAAAAGTCACAACTCAGTTTTTAGATAATTTTTCCTTGAAAAAGAAAACATTAGATGTTTCTTGATCTCTTACATATAAAGCATCTTTGTAATTAAAATTTATTCAATAATGATCAAATAATTGTTATGAAAACATGTCAAAGTGGCTTAGTACTTGAATGACTTCATGGTGTCAAGAAATACATCCTTTGCATGATTAAAATCTAATAAATGTTCATTTATCAAGGCTTATGAGCAACTTTCAAAACTTAAAGATGAATAAATGTAGTAAAAAGAAAATATTTCAAGATCTTTCTCTTATATCTTCAAAGCAATTGTCATTAATTTATTTGTGACTTTTTGTCCTATCAAATTTGTGACTTTATGTTCTGTGACTTTCTGTTTGTTTACCGTTTAAGATATACATAAAATATCAAAAATATTACGTAGTGATAGAATTGCGCCTGTACAAATCACATCATTTTTTTTTATGATAATGAGCTCTTTGATAGCTGGCTGTAAGGAAAGCAGCAGACTCGATACGAACTTAATATCTTCAGGCCTTCAACACTATGTACACCTCGATTTGCTAATAACCCAATTAAACTTACATTTAAAAATAGTAGGAAATTGAACTTATATTAAATTTTCAATACACTATGATAACTCAACTAAAATGAATGGTATACAATAAAGAACCATGGCAGTCATTGTGAGAAAAAAGAACTATTATTTAGTCTAACTTACAAGCGACCCATATTTCTCCCAGGGTATTATACATATTGTTCTTGCAATAGTGTTATTTGGAAAATTGTCGTCCCTTAGGCTTAGAGAAATATAGATGTTATACATAAAATGACAAAAATTTTAAACTGATGGAATTGTTAATGTAACAATCACGACAAATACATTTAACAAGTTCTTTGTTTGAAGCAGCAGAATAAATAAATCAACGGATCATGGAACACATTATGTTCTGGGATTTTTATTGTGTTCATAATTTTTTTCTTCAGAACCTTCCTCTGATAAATTATTTTTTTCTTACGAGAAGGAAAGCAAATTTTTTTTCCGTACAATGTGGAACAGAAGTACATTTTTTTTTCTCAAATCCATATTAATTTTTTAATTGATGGAAAATGTAAAGTGCATGGCTCTGTCTATATCTTGGCATTGGCTGTTGTCTCTGGGTTTTTTGGCCCACTTTCTACATTATTTACATTATGATATTGTCTGAGTCCGTCATACAGGTACCACAGTCCTTGAATTTTAATACTACAATTGAAGTGGCCACCATTGCCATATGTAATGGCAAAGAGTGAGTAGCTCCAAATTATAAACATCCACTGTTTCCAACTATGATAATTGACATTCCATTGAAAAAAGAGGTATGCGGAATGATACAGAATGATACAAAGGAAAATATTACCCGTATACAAGTCTGTGTCATACACAAGTCTGTGTCATACACAATCAGGGCTACTTAAAAAGACTGCTTATGATACCTTATCTATCCCTGTTATAAAATGACCATTTCATGTTTATAATAGTTGCAGTTTTAAGTATGTCTTAATGTAGTAGCATACATGCGGGAGATTTGGAATGCTTTTAAATATTTCTGGATCAAACATTATTACAGGAAAATACAAAAAGTAATAAGGTATAAATAGAAATCTTAGCATAATCTGTAGATGTTTATAATCTGCTGTTTCACTGTCTCAACTGTTGTTATTTTCACTTTTCTCAAATTCAGCAGTGCAAAAACTTTTTTCAAGCAGGTGACAGCATAAATTTTTTTCCAGCTACAGTGCAAAACATAAATTTTTTTTCGGTCAGCTAGGCCATCAAAATATTTTTTTCAAAAAAATCCCAGCCGACGTTATTATGAAAGGAATCATTGATACAGTTGAAGGAAGTTTTGATTGGATTTTCATTTTATTTGCAGTATTATCTTTTACAGAACTGTGTCAAAACATGAATATATGCGTAAATAAGAAATGATTGTTATGATACTATTTGTATAAGTTTAAACCTGAACATCATTTCACTGCCATAATAAATCATTAAAAAATCACTAGTCTACCTACTACTCGCATATCTTCAAGAAAACAAATTACCACCAAATTTATGTTAATATTTCTCTATTAATACTGATTCACACAATCCAATTAATTACTTTAAAGTGTTAAGTACGGACCTAAAAGAGGGAATAGAATCAACTTTAGCTTAACTAATGTCTGGATTAGTAATAATTGGAAAACTTACATATGCAACCCAACCATTTTCAATGGGATCAGCACTGTCAAGTTCATTTCCACAATGCCTGCACATAGTGTCTTCTGGAGTAAGTTCAGATACATTTCTTTAAATATTCTTCAATTGGTGAAGTGATTCTGCCAATTCATCAGTTAAATTATATGGGATACGCTTGTAAAAAAAGTTTCGGCTTGTAACCTTTGGTCTGATCATGTTCTTCTAAAAAGATTCGTATATTTAAGTAATTGTCAAAATTTCCAAATGAGTCACGCGCGGACGCCATATTTGGGATTAAACCATGGACACCATACCTTAATGTTTTGAATACTATCAGTGACCCTACAAAGTGGTTTTCGAATAAATCTCTCTCAAATTTCCTGAAGCAAGATCTGGTCCAGGACTTGAGATCTGCTAAACATCCATGTAGGTGGTTTAAGATCTTGTTTTCTTTAATTTAACACCTTTACAAATAACTTAAGTTTATTGCTCTGAACGTGTACCACAATGTCTTATACAATAATTAGAAGGTTGGGATTCATTTTTGAGGTTACGGTGGCAACAGTTTAGAAACCGAGGGCCAAAAACAAGCATTTTTGTAATTTCTTACCAATAAATAAGTAGTGTGAAAGTGTATGAATCTCTCCGGTATTGTCATTCTAAAAGGACACATTTAATATTATAACATTATTACTAGCTACAGTTTCCTTTCTGATCCTAAATAAAGAGTGTTTCCTTTTTACTCATAACGGAAGCCAGTGTCTATCCAAAAAAAAAAAATGAGAGAAGAATCAATATATACAAATTAATGAAACACTAACCATGTGCTGTACAACACACCTTCACATCCTCTGAAACTGATGCTGGTTCCATCTATACAAATCAATTGAAAATGGCTTAACTCATCAGATGGACAAATATACAAGTGGACGTGGCCCGGTACTTATTCATCCCGACACAGAAAGACACAATGAACAGATCTGAGAGTACTCGCAGCTTGTTGAAATATGAGTTTGAGATAATGCCGCTTGAGCACCTGTATTCATTTTAGCAGGCTTTCTACCCTTTTTCCTGTCTGGACCTCTTCGTAAAGTTTATATTTCTTAGACTTGTTACTACATGTGTTACATATAGCACAGTCAAGAGTTGCCAAGGCCCCTTCTTTCTTCATTGGACATGTCTCATTCAATGAACCACTTACAATGGGGACTTAGTTCTGAATGTTCATGAAAGACAGCATTCCACATGACTGCATTTAACTGTGTTGATTGTCCTGTTAGTTTCAGACTCAATTTTGTTTAACAAAAACCAGGTAAATATGTATTTTTCACACATTCTGATGTATAGTTGAAAAGTAGATGAAATGTAAATTGCTAGTTACCTCCCCTTAAAATTGTTAGTCTTATAAATGGCTCTTAAAAATCCTTTTGTATATCTGATTGCTTCCTTATTTTTATATTATTTGGTTGTTTGAACCAACATGTATTGAACTTTGTTGAAGTTCCGTCTGAAAATAGATAAGAAAAAATAATAAGCATTTTGAGAGCATTCCTGTTTATTGCATATTACACTTTATTTTATATATTAATTGTATTGGAACAAAATACAAATTTTCATTGTTTTAATTTCATAACAAATACCTTGACCCGTATGGTTTCACGCTTTTAGATCGGGTGGATGACAGGAAATATTCATTATCTCAGAGTTGGACAAATTCTTTACTATGAATGATTTCATTATATTTATGTCATTCAGGTTCAATTCAAAAATGCAAGTTGATTGTATTATACATAGATGAATGAGCAGAGCAAACCAGTGAATCTTTCTACATGTCATTTGCAAATTGTCAAATAACGTTGTACACATACATTTATACATCAAATATATATTAAATAATTTAACTTAATATGACTATCCATACCTTTTCCAATAGTTGATAAAACATTACTTGCAATTGCCAAACATTAACCATATCTGAAATATTATACGCTGTTTCCGCTATATTGTCACTACGACAAGAGTCTTTATCACTTTTGACAATTCTCACTTCTCCCCAAGGGTGACTGGGGAATAGAAATATGGTCACTTGGTCTTCTCCCGACCGGCAGTAAAACGCTTGCTGAAGTGGGGCGTCCGTTTGGCTGTGCGGGGATGTATCAAGTTCGCAGTCACGTCCGGTCAGAATGGGGACGTTAAATCCGATGTCTCGTGTAAAGAGTGCCACGCTCTTTGCACGTTAAGAACCCTTGCAACACCTCAATGAGGGGTCCGTAGGTGGCCTGTTGCAAGGCAAAATTTCCGTCCCCATCCAATAAACCCTCATTTTCCATTGGCAGTCCAAATTTCCCGGACCATCATCCCAGACAGTAGAGTAGTCATCAATCCTGTCTGGAATCCTGAACTTAATCCCTCCATTAATTACTGCTTAAATTAATAGTCTTGATGATCAATCAAATATTCGGATAATGCCAATCTAATAGGTGTAGATTCTGAAAAGTGATAGTTGATTTGGGGATCTAAAATTTCTTTTGGTTGTTGGACCCGAGCCTCTGAGGCCCATTGTTCCCGTTTTCTGTCTGTATACACATTGGTTTTGGATGCTCCCCTTAACATTTCAAACCAGTATGATTATTGCGACATCTAATAGCTGCACACCATTTAATGCCATTTAAATTGTTACAAATTTTTCTACCACAAAGGTTGCAGCTGTTAGGACGTGTATTTGCAAATATGTTACAAAAGGAGAATATTATTTCTAATATACCAATCGACTGCGACATTGTTTCAGTATGCGAGTTGTAGCATCTAAAGAAAATCGTATGTGATATTCGGGGATCCCTAACCTGGACAACGAGTGGCAATATCGACAATGTCCCTCTCATAAGAATCATGTTCACTTCTCCGGTGCGGGGGAGTTAGACATACAATCAGCTCAGGTGATATTACTTGTTTCAATTTAGCCATTTACTCCTATAAAAAGTGTTTGACCAACGGGGGTTGCTGTCTTGGTTCATTACCTCACACTTAAAGGTTCTCCATTATACAACTAATTGTTAATTTAACATTAAACAGGCATTTATGATTGTTCATATGGCACTCTCTTTACACGAGGCATCGGATTTAACGTCCCCCTTCTGACCAAACATGACTGCGAATTTGATACATCCCGCAAAGCCAAACGGACGCCCCACTTCGGCAAGCGTTTTACTGCCGGTCGGGAGAAGACCAAGTGACCATATTTCTATACCCCAATCACCCTTGGGGACTGCTCAATAGGAAGTTAATATAAGAGACAGAAAAAAAAATTGCTCACAACATGTTTTATATAATACCAGATCTATATCAAGTTCAAACAACGTTATTAACGGGTACATAAAAAGAATTGTCATTTAATTTTACGGGCAAAACAATATCCTTGTTGTAATCTACTACGTTGTAGCAATTTGTAGTGGATTAGTTTTATAAAAGGAACGGGGAATCGACCTGGAGTTAAGTACAAAGTTTAGGTACCAAAGTCCCCCAATACAATAGATTAATAGTATTATATGCAATATACATAATATAACTAAATTTTGAAATTGTTATGGAATTGCTACTGTACAGATCGGGGTCGCCCCGATATTCCGACACCCCAATAGTCCGACACCCCATTGGTCCGACACACCGTTAGTCCGACACTTTTAACATAGATTATGACATTATATATAACTGCAAATGCTTTAAATACTGAACGGACGAAAACATAATTGCAAACTGCATTCGTACATTAAAAGATACATAATATTAAAACTCACGTAGAATTCTATAGACTAATCCTAAGTACATAACAAGAAGGCGGATAAGTACTTGAGCCAAAAGCTTGTATATTGGTCCCACTATCGGAATAATAATAAACTTAACATTTCCTTTTGAACTTGTCCTTATATCCACTTTATGCTGGTTTTCTTGTATTTAATTTAAAGCGACTGAGCTTCTCTTTGTGCTCCTTTATTAGCTTCTCCACAAATAAACGTACCGGGTATAATAATCACATATATATATATACTTCAGTTGCCCTTGGGGGCAATACGAAATTATTGACATTTGTTTTTAAAACCAAATAACCAAAAGAAGCATAACAAACGATAAAACAGGTGAATAAAATTACTTAATATTTCCAATGCTAAAATAAGCACATAATATTCCAAGATTATAAACAATCCAAGTGACATGATACACACATATTTCGAGCTAAACATAGTGAGAAGGTTTTACTTAATATCACTAACTAAAAATGTTCATGTACACCTTACAATTTTTCAATACACTGAATATAGTTGCCTTATTGCTTATATTATCTGAGAAAGAACTTTGCTTTGACCAATGCACCACCAAAATGAGGTCAGGCTAAGATATTACCTGCAAGACCGACATTCACAGCTAACACTCCTTCTTTTCTGCTAAAAATATAATATATATCAAACATACAATGGAGTGGACTCTAGCAAGAATTTCTCTGGAATGTTACATCTTTAGGATTATACCTCTTATATCCTCTGTTTGAAGCATCACATTTGTGGGTACTTGTTTTCTAATCGCGTTTCTCCAAGTTTCTATCAAATTTTAAGTTCATACAGTTGTGTACTAGGTTTGCTATCATCACTGTCATATATAGGCATCTGACATGTTCAGGTAAAATTATCACTTTCTGTCCCTATACAAATCTTTGAATAGGCGTTGCATGCATCTCCTGTGTAACAGACAATACTACAATCTTCTACATAAGTTAGTTTATTTACCAGACTGTATAATTTCCCAACAGACTCATTGATAGCATCAGAATGGTGTTTGTTCGAAATTCTTAAGTAACGGTTTTGTTTAATAAGATAGGGTGAGAATTTGTATTTTCCACCACTATCTAACCTGCGTTTCATTGCAACCTGTTGTTTGTCATGCTGTCCTGTCTTTTTATTTCCAAAACAAATATAGTCTCCGCTTACAGTTTGGTCTGTTTTGGTACTTGTTAATATGTATTCGTCTACATTTGTTTGCTACTTTTGTCAAAGCTTAACTTCTATCCCAGCATGCCATGTATCAAGGCAGTGTATGACATTGGGTTTGTCTTTCTCTATGAATGAACTCATAGATGAGTTTCTGTCATGGCTATGACAAAGCCTTTATACAATTGTCATCCTAAATCTTCATAAAGTCTCTTTGTTCCATTAAATTCAAGTTTTTTTTCTCCTTTCAAGTCTCTTGATAACAGAATGGCAATTTATTTAATTTTTTTTCTGAAGACCTGTTTATTGATAAATACAAAGGCGACTGACTGAAAAAGTAACCGGTAATGTGGATGTTCAATTTTGTGATGTTTGCCTGTAACATTCTAACATAAAATAACAAAAATATTAAATAATAATGGAATTGTTGATCAACAGATCACATCAAAAATATTTTATGATAATAAACTCTTTGTTTGTTGGTTGAAATGAAAGCTGTAGAAAATTATTGATAAAATAAATTGATTCAAGAAGTTCGAGATTAACTTAAAATGCAACCAAAAAGTCATTTATTCTGTTTTAAAAATAAGAACAAGTCGGAAATCACGTTAAATTAAAAGAATCAATGAAATAGTTATGTTCATCATCGAATCTCCTAATATGGACATTCGCTATGCTAGATGTTGTATTCATTTGTTTTTGCCTCCTTGACACTCTGAATGTAGCTTTAAGTTTACATTTTAAGTCAATGTGTATGATGTATATAAAGTTTTATGTATTGATGCTACTAATGGCAAAACAAAGTGGGCATCCAATGTAAGAGACCTTTTGTTTTGTTTAGTTTAGGTTTGAATTATATATGGATTAACCAGGATCACATAAATGTGTCATTTGACCTTATTAAATCACGTATCAACGATCAATATTATCAAAGCTGGTATGCTAGCCTAATATTACTGCTTGTGAAAAGCTGTCTATCTATAAATGTTTCAAACTAGATTTTTGTTTGGAGAATTATTTACAATATGATTTTAATACCAGTATACTTACAAAACTATTTAGTGGAAGCTTCAAATTATATTTAGAAACAGGTCGCTATGACAATATTCCTAGAGACAATCGTATTTGTAGATGTTGTAAAATAAATAATATTGAAGATGACATTTTGTGCTGATTTGTCCTGCATATAGAACACTTAGATGTAACTTTTTGCCAAAATATTATTGTTCATGGCCAAATACACGAAAGCTAATTTTTCTGTTACAAGCTGGGTCAAAAAGCTTAACTAAAAATTTATGTAATTATCTCAAAGCTGCATGGAAACTAAGATTGCAAATTATCAGTTAATATATTAGTCATATTATTATAAGTTATCTCTGCATTATTTAATGTATTTAATTGTTCTCTGTATTTTGTCATATTTATCATATATGTATATTGTATTATGCCAAAGCAATGTTGTTGCTAATGCAATAAAGATTCATTCATTCATTGTATTCAACATTGTTCTTACATTTCGTAATGTTTTGGTAATTTCGATTGACTTTCATAGCACACTTATTATAGCAACTACTTTCTCAGTAAAACACCTCTGTGACTATGGGCATCATATTGAAGCACCTTGTTACAATGTTCTACATCTAAATCATTATGATGATTTATGTTTACGGCCCCCTTATGGTTTACAGTTGTGTTCCGTATCAGTCTGTCTGTGTGCCTGGCGCTCGGTTAACGAAACTTCAGTTTGAGCTATAGTTTCCAAAAGTACCAAAGTCGTATTTTGTACAATGCCAATAGTTAGAGTAAAAAACGAGGAACTGGTCAATTCTGGTCAATTCTCAATATCCTTGATCCATCACCCATATGAATTGCATCGTTGTGATCCATTCGTTATACACATAATGTTAAAACCCACTTTGTATACGCACTAACACCATCAGATTCATTTTCGTTATCCTTGGCATTTGAAACTTTTTCCTTTTAAACAAACATTCTTTTCATAAAACTATGTTCTAGTAATTCAATAATTGAAGTAATGTCAATTTTTGGTCAATCTCCATACTCGGCCATCTGACAGGCTAAACATGGACTTTGAAGAGCATGGCATTACTATGTGCTATGGAATAGTCTTTCTTGCCCGGCCAATTCCATTTTTCACCACAAGGGTGCATGTTTTTAATGAAGGCCCAGTCCTTATTGTCTCCTTCGATGGCAGTCACCACTCCTGGATCGATCCTCAACTGCAGCAGAGAATTTAAGTTTATCTCCCGTGTTTCTGTATCTTGAAGTGTATATGTTTTAACAAGTTCATATATATTTACTCTTTATTTACTCTCATTTTAATTTATCAGTTGATATATGAATAAGTAGCTAATCTTCTTTCTCCCTTTCTCTGCTTTAACTTCTGATGAAATGGTCTGCAACTGTAATGTGATAACTGAAGCCCGTTACAAAATCCAACGTAGCTAAATGCATTATTCAGAAATAAAACTGATGTGAGGATTTAATATTTTCAAACAATAGATTGTAGACATTTTCTCCGCCGATCCTTTCGGATACAGCCAAACAATCAATTTCATCGCAGTGTCTCGTAAGTTCTAAATGTAGACTTAATGTTGAATTCTGGTTTTGTCCTTTCTGCAAAAAAAACCCGTTTAAAGTTCTTTTCAAAAGAAGTCGCTTAGTGTATTTTCTAGTTTGTCAGATGTGACTTCAATAACGTCACTCGCTTCTTCTGTGAGTGTAGAGACATAGCACACAAAGAATGAAAGATGTAGAGCAACTGATAATCTCCAAATATTTCTTGTGGTCATTAAAATTTTCTCGATTGTAAGAAGTTTTGTCAAATCCTTTCCGTTTTCATCATCTTTTGTAGTCCAGTTGTTTTATCTGCGGTTATGAGATTAAGGTTATTAGATTGACCAGGATTGAGATTAGAAAAAAATGGAATGTAAACTATGTACTTTCTGTGCTGGCAATATGTTCCAGTAAGTGTGTTTGCAACTTAATCTGGAGCAATTTCGATGTTATCATCCTAAACATTGGCATCTGTTTAAATAAGAATGACATCAAGTCACTTCTTTCATACTAAAAATCCGTCATCTCTACAAATCAGAACCGGTGAGGCAAGATGGTCAACATTTTACGTAATTAAAAAAAATGATAACAGAGTAACCGTCTTTGTAGTAGGTTAGTTTATCCAATTTCACTGCGAACCTTTTTTTTTTTATTTTTCGACTAAATATTTCGATTTTTTTAAAATGACCACTTTAATGTGATGAGAAAATTTTAATTCAGAATCAATGTTTTTTCATCTGTTGACCAGATTTATTTTATGAAGGTGGGATCAGAATAATAGTTTTGTAATAAAATACAAAACTATTAAGTTAAATAGATGTTCCCTTGGAAGAAATTGTAATATACATAAAATAACTAAAATATTACGTTTTTTTTTCTTCTAGCCGAAAATCGAAATCTTGTCCTTTTCAGTTGTCTCCACACACCGTAGAATATATGTTGTTTCCCAAATAGTTTTCACCATATTAGGCATTGTGTTGTATTGACCGGTGTAAAAAAATCCAATGAGATAACATATAAAATAATATATATATACTTATACAGTCAAATTTGAAAACTAAAATTGCATAAAGAAATACTTTTTGTGTATAAGTATTATAAATAAATTATGTTTGTTAAGTTAAATATGAAAAATTGATTTGCTCATTGTTTAAGATAATTAAGTGAATATCTATCGTTAAATAGTTTAATACTTACTGGAATCCCATGTTTCTGAAAACCTGTAATAGCTACAGTAGCAGCAGCTATGACTGAAACTGTTCTGATCATGGTCTGAAATATATTTTTAAATTAATAAAAGCATTTATTAAGTTAACTATGAAAAATTGATTTGCTCATTGTTTAATATAATATAATTAAGTGACCTATTGTAAATATATATATTTTTCTCATTTTGCAATGACCTCTACATTTCTATTTTAAAATATAAGTAAAGTGAATATATATCGTTAAATAGTTTAATACTTACTGGAATTCCATTTTTTTGTAAACCTGTAATAGCTGCAGCACAGGCAGCTAGCTATAACAGTTACTGTTTTTACGGTTCTGATCATGGTCTGAAATAAATTTTTAAATTAATAAAAGCATTTATTATGTAACATAATGATATTTATATGCCAATTGTACTTAAATTAAGCATTGTGCGAATATTGCACAGTTAATTGATCATTGTATTGGAATGAAATTCTAACTTAATCTATAATTTAATTTGTCATGGTATATACTATAAAAGATAACTAACAAACCTAACACTTAATTCTTCAAACAAATAACTGAAGAAAAGGAAAAAAAATCAAAAATGTCATTTATCTTTATTAATACAATGTCTTTACAATTATGTCTTTACAATTGTTTAAAAAACAATTTTTCCGCAGGGCGCAACTTTTTACGACCACAATTGTTTAACCCTGAACAGTTGGTTAAGTATGAACACAACATTTAGGCTTGGTGCAATTCTGAATTTGAAGTCTGATAAAAAAAAATTGTCATAATATGTGTTTTTGACATAAAACAAATGTCAAGATCTCACAAATGTATCACGAAATATTTTGCAATTTAAGTTATCTTCCTTTTTTATATGATTTTGTACAATTCAGGATATACCTGGTTTCTATGAAATTAAACTTAAGGTAAAATATTTAGAAAGCTTTGAAAATTGCAAAATTTTTGGTTGAAAAGATACGGACTTTTAATTGGTAGTATGAAACATCAAAATCAGAAAACAATTGTTTTTTTTTTGTCTAAACTGATCATTTGAAATAAAAGAAGCCACATTTCAATCTTTTTTGTGGAAAAATTTCACATATTGCAAATGTAGAGCTTAAAACTTGAATTTGTCCTTATCCTACTCTTATTTCATATCTAATATTTGTGGCTAGTTCTTGGTAACCTCAGGATTTAAAATCTACAATAATATTTATATAATTTCTTGCGTTTTCATAACTTATGTGAAATTTGTTTATTATCCATTATTATTCATATGTTGAACAGAATTATTTATTTTAATTGTAGCTGAGGATCGGAATAGTATTTTTTGAAAAAAAAATAGACGTTCCCTGCACATGATGTACGTAAAATAACAAAAATATTAAATTGAAGTGGAATTGCTAATGTACAGATCACATCAAAATAATTTTACGATCATGAGCTTTTTGTTAGCGAGCTGCAATTATCACATCAGATATGAGTACATCATTGGATTCAACACGAATACGACCAAATTAAATTGCAGGCAACGGTCAATTGTTAAAATTTTCAGAATCGTCGTTAACTTGACAAAAAAAAAACTAAAAAAAAGATGCAATTGTTACTGTATAGATCACATCAAAAGTGTTGTATGACAATAAGCACTTCATTTTCGTGTTGAAATGAAAGCAGCAGAAGTTGGTGAATCATTAGATTTAAGAAGTTTACAATCAAATTTTAAAATGTTGGCAAAAGTCAAATGTTTGGTACGCTATTTCGCAATATAAATAGGCTTGTCGATGACTAGAATTTCATCATGTACGCTTATTGGCTTAGACTAGTCCGTCTTCGAACCTTCTCATTCATAAATAAGAATAAGTCTGAAACGAAAGCAACCATTATAATAGTTATGTTGGTCAACGAATCTCCTGATATGGACATTCGTTGTGTTTTGTGTTTGGTTTTCTTTGTTTGAGCTTCTTCTACTCTTTGAATGAAGTGTTATATTAGTTTAATCTATTCCACATTACTCTGGCATTTCGTAATTTTTTTTTTTAATACTTACTTTGGACAAACTTTGCCCAAGATTTACAATAGTGAGGGAAACTGTAACTGTTGTTCTCATCTAAAATAGAAATAGATCAACATTGTTTTATTGGACTTCTATTCTAAGTATTTTTAACATTTTAATTTCGAGGTACCAAATACAGTTTTAAAGTATCAATAAGAGAAATAAAACATATTCTTGTAGAACATCTTCTTCTATATAACACACAGTTTTGTATTTGTTTGCAATTTTCCTGGTAACAGTTGAAATACATCTCTCATTATTTTGTTTGCAATTTTTCTGGTAACAGTTGAAATACATCTCTCATTATTCAGTTCTCCGTATTAGTTGCACAACATGTTCGTACCACTGAAGTATCAACTCGAATAAATAAAATAATGGACATGCAATCAGCTCAGTTGATGGCATTACCTTCAATTACATTTAGCCATTTACTCCTATAAGAAGTGTTTGATATACGGGGATGCTGTCTTGATTCACTGGTTCACCCTTAAAAGGTACTCCATTATATAACTAATTGTTTATTGAACATTAAACAGGCATCTATAATTGTTCATATGATACAGGTTTACAAAAACAATTGTTCTCGTTCTGAACATGCATGAAATAATTGCCACTGAACGTTAAGCAGTGAAAAATCAATCCATGTATTTATAACTAAAGTAACTGACCCTCTTGCTTTGACCTAATGTCCTTATGATATTTCAACGACACATAAGTTATCACAATAAAAAAGTATACTGTTCCCAGCCAAAACAGGCCAATTATGCCCCAAAGTACACAAGCCATAGCGCTTGAATATAGTTCGAAAAATACAATAGATATATGTACTATTTAGATATAATAGATTTCAGAATTATATACTTTAGAAATACGTAAACACATTCCAAGGATTAATCCTTGTTAATACGAACTAACCAAACTTTTATAAACTGCTTTTGTTTAAAAAGGCCGTGATACGTTCGCTATTTAACTTACAAATGTCAAAATAAGTAACTGAAAAATAATACTTATAAACAATTATACTATTTAAACGACAAAATATTCAATATTGATTAAATGTTTAATCCATTCATTTCTACTAGTAATCTGACTTTTTCCTTTTGTGAAAGTTTCAACATCTTCAGATCAAACGACCTCTGTAAACGTCATAATTTTCAAGTTCTCCTGTTGGAATCTATTTGTTTCCATCTTGTTTGAACTGTTCCCCTGTTAATATATCGCCATCTTGTTTAATAATTTTCCAAAGCTTTGCATTTAACTCTGTCAATTTGATCACAACCATTTTTCCTGTTGTATACCGTCTTCTGTCCTGGTGAGTACCTCTGGCTGCTCCACATTCTACTTGGCTAGTATAAAACTTCAAATAAGATTTGATTTTGTATAGTTGTGAAATGTTAACTATCGCCCATTTCCCTTTAAAAAAAAAAATCCTCGTATAAATCACCAAAAAACATTATTGATATAATTAAAATTTTGAATAAATATGATTTTCACTTCACTATGTGCATTCCTTTCAAGGCGATGTGTACCATCTGGTATTATTAAATTATTCAGAACATTTTAGTGTAAAAAAACATACAAGTGTTGAGAAGAAGTAATAGAAGATTTAATCAAATCAACCAGATAAGTTGATGTATTACTAGACTTACCTCCATGAATTGTATATGACTGTACATTTCCATATGTACTTATATCAGTTTCTCGCATGTCCTTTTCTACTTTCCCATCATACATTGCATATTCTCCATGGTTAAACAAGTGAATGATACTGCATTTGATTTCTACCATTCATAGTCCATGTTCAGTGACACAGCACGTCTTTCTTTATCAGAGAGATTGTCCCAAGATGTGTGTGTGCTCTCTTATTTTCTCCTCAAAAGTTGACAGCATTAAAGAGGAAAAGGTTGAATAATTCTCCCTGGCTGACGAGTTTAATGCGCTTTGTATTTGCGATAGCTCCTTAAAATGTAAAGGTACAACGCCAGGTGATCTGTCAGAAACACAAGCAGCTTTGGGGGAAGTATGCTGTGTGATGATATCAGATTGCTGGTCAACAGTTCCTGAACCATGATCTGGCATTTTCATACTTTCAACATTTGACGTCTGTATACCATTGATCTCGTCTTCAAAGTGCTGACATATTTGGTCTAACTGGTTGAAAGACATATCTGCTGGAAATAACTTACTCTGTTTGTTGTTGTTTTTTTTTTATTATGTTGTTAGATTTCTCATTGTGGAACTGTAATATGAGGCGACAGACAAAAAACAGCTGGTGACATCTCTTCTCATTTGTTGAGAACTGCTGAACAACGTGAGAGTTAGTGATGGACCCTAATCTTTCCACCAGAGATACTTTTCTAAGAATTTCATTGACATCTTTGGTGTTATCTTCGTGGAACCAGTCAAATAGGCTATAGTGTTCCGATGACCCAGATGTTGGATATTCTTCATTGCTTATTGACTGGTAGGATGTTTCATATGTAGCTTGATATGCTGAGGCAATGTCGAAGATTGACTTTTGATTCGACGGACTATTGCAACTGCTTATTGAAGAATCGTTATTGGCTAGAAGTTCTACAAACATAGATGACATCACCGACATGGCTTCATTTGCCAACTTTAGCACGGAAGTAGAATCCTTCAACAAATATTGCGTTTTGTATAAAATGCTTGTGTTCTTGCTTTTAAAGGAACAACGCATAGTTTAACACGCTTATTTTCTTTTTTCTTACATATAATACAGTATTTATGAGAAATATGCGTTGAAGAAATATTCAGGTGAATTGTTTAGGACTTTGGATATCGATTATTTGTGGATTTTCTACCACAAATTCAGAATGATTGTTGTTCGTCTGTACATTTGTCTTAGGCCGTGTTCACACCAAACGCCGTGTACAGTAAACATGTTTACAATAAGTTAAATGTAATGGACACTGGTTTCACATTAAATTTGTTCACATCTATACACCTTGTTTAATTACCTGTACATAAGATTTGTTCACACTTGTAAAAGAAGAGGGACGAAAGATACCAAAGGGACGGTCAAACTCATAAATCTAAAACAAACTGACAACGCCATGGCTAAAAATAAAAAAAGACAAACAGAAAAACAATAGTACACACGACACAACATAGAAAACTAAAGAATAAACAACACGAACCCCACCAAAAACTAGGGGTGATCTCAGGTGCTCCGGAAGGGTAAGCAGATCCTGCTCCACATGTGGCTAAACTATATGTCATTTAAATGTTCATAACGTAGAACTGAATTCAAAGTTTTCGGACAATTTTTCTAGCAGTAAGAGAACGACCATTTGACTTCAAAAAAGGGGGGGGGGGGTGGAAATATTCCGATCCCCAATTTAATAAAAAGAAAATCTGGTCATACAGATGATAAAAAAAATTATTCTGAATCAAGAGTTTCCCCATACATTATAGTGTTAAATATTGAAAAAAAGTATTTGATCACCAGCATCGAAAAAAAAAATGTGACTCAGATAAAAAAATAACCCTCCCCCTTTTTTTTAAGTTAAGTAGTTCCCAACTGTCATAAAACACATATCTGATTCCTCATAGCAGCGCTTAAGTGCTCCTTTGATACTAAAACACAAGGCGTCCAAGTCGTCTACTGCATGAGCTGTTGTTCTGCCTCTCGACTCTATAACACGAAAGTGTAAACTTCTTCCCGCAAGATTAACGGTACTAGGTATTTCATTTATAAGCATATAACCCCTATGTGTGGATATTGAGTGGTAAAGATCTGTACCAAGTTGAAGGATATGATCAACGTCAGATGGAGTAGATTAGATGGTTCGTGGGTGACAGATGCCATGAAACACAGGGAGACACAAACACATTGTTTTCCACCATCTACTAGCATACCTTGATGTTGTGATCCTTTGCAAACCAATCTACAATCATGACATCAGAACTTGTTGTAAACTCATCTATATAGTAATATTAGGTAAAATCTATACTAAACCTTGCAAGATATGGCTTTTCTCATTGTTGAAGGCCGTATGGTGACATATACTATACTTTTTAATTTCTGTGTCATTTGCTCTTTTGTGGAGAGTTGTCTCATTGGCAATACAACAAATCGAAGTTTTAAACGTTTACAGCCCTTACACGGCCGGTAGTTGCGACCTAAAGAGATACAGGATTTCCACAAAAATAATCGAATAACCTTATATGGACATTCGCTTAGCTATTTGTGCATCGACTCTAAATGCAAAATTTATTTAGTTAAAGTCAGATTTATTTTCATCAATATTCGTAATATTTTCAGAGGAATGTATGTGAATAGTGATAATATTGTTACTGTACAGATAGCAGCAAACTATATTATGATCATATGCTCTTTGTTAGCAGACATTTATAAATCATTGAGATTCAAGAAGTTTACTAATTAATCTAACTGCAGGCAAAAGTTGTGTTCTAAATAAGTAAAAAAAAACAGTCAGTTTTATTGTTATCATCATTGTCATTAATTTCGTATTGTGATGGCAATTACCTTAAATGAAATGTAGAGGAAGTAATAGAGGAAGTAGTGACATGTCTATAAACTTTATTATATACCAACATTTTCTTCAAGCAGGATAAGATTCTATCAACGTATTTATTTAGATTTGTACACCCGACAAAATTTGTCCGTAAATAAATGTGTGAATGGAGAAATTTCAGCAGAGTGTTTGATATTTACAGGTTTTGCCATACAATCAAAGTCATCCTTGGATCCTTGGTCTAAAGTTAAAATGTCATGTTTTGTCATCAAAATTATCAAATGAATAAACATTACTTATGATATCCTGTTAAAAAGTTAATAACAACAATGAATATATATCTTGCATTTTAAAACAAATATGTATTGGTAACTAATTGTATCTGTTTCCGTAAAAATTGGACGAATCGTCATAGATCGTTTTGAGATTCACTGAATTGAGGTTCAGTAGTAGCTATCTTTCAAGTGGCGATTGACCGGTATGGTATTGTTTCTAACATCACATAGGTACATTCTTATGCATTGGTGTAGAGTACTGTTTGTCTCCTCGTGGTTGATAAATTTCTGTCTCTAACTGTGGAGGTCGTTTGAATCGTCTCTTCCTTTGTTGTTTTAAAGAAGGTTTGGGTCTTGCGAATATTCCTGAAAATTAATAGTGGAAGAAATGTCATTAAATTTTCTAGCAAACAAATGATAGATAGTTCTTTCTCTACGTTGATACAATTGTATTAGATTTATTGACACATTTACGCCTGACAACTTTCATAGTTGTTTTGTCGTTAACATATACAACATCTACACTTTCTTCTACTTTAATTTCTTTTGCAGATGACCTTCTAATTATGTCCGAAAGTAAGGAAGGACTACAAAATATTCTTGATTAACTTAACAATGTTTGTGATGATTGGCAACTAATCTTAAATATTAAAAAGACAAAAAACTATGGTTATACAACAACACACTAGGAAATCCCCCCTTCTATAAAACTGAAAGATAACATAATCCAGAATGTTACTGAATATAAATTCTTAGGTTGCTTATTAAAATAAAATGGTAACCTCAAACATAGTCTCGAAGAGCTGGTAAATAAGGCCTTAAAAGTTTTATTTTTCCTTAGAGTAAAGGCACATTTGGTATATTTCGAGATTCGGCATGATATCGGGAGAAAAACTCTCAAAAGCCCCGCAAAATTTGTTGGTCAGTACAGGAAAAGTTCATTTACGAAATCATATGCGTTAACAATACTTGTAACATCTTTTAAGAGTACACTAACCAATTGATACAGTGCCATTGGAGGGTATAGTTAGTGCTTCTTCTAACATTTTCTTCTGACTTTCTGCTAGTGTCTTTGCATGACTAGGTCCAATGTTAAGTTTGCTGGGAGTAACAAGTGTAAAATTTTCACTTATATCCTCATGTAGTGTAAACAACTTGTCTACTGCGTCTACCTTCTTTAACTCGTCGCTGATGAGAACTTGTTCTGTTTTTTAACCTTGACTTCTCCTAACCCAAGATATGTTGGTCTAGTCTTTCTATTTTTCTTAACATTTTTGATAACAAATACTGCTATAACCTGATCAGCCTTCAGCCTTTTTAACCTTATTAGTTGGCATTTTATCTGTTTAATAACATCACATTTTATGCGACGATCATTCGACTAATTTTCAAGTACTCTTTTTACTCTGTTTTTTATTTCTTGTTTTCCCCGATTCTATATTTACGGGATTGGACACAATTTATTCTGATAAACAATTAGAATATATACAAGGTAATTTATAAAAGATGCTATTTGAAAGAATATGGTTACATAGAAAAAGGTTTGAAATGACAAAAACTAGCACTATACTCAGTAAAAACCTTTTTTTCATACAAATTATATTTTGTAAATTAGTTTGTCGTATACCAACATTGAATTTTATACCTACAAGGACTGTTCGTTCTGGATTGACATACATTTATAATCTTTTCTTTCAAATAGGTCCTCTCGTATATTTTGTTCCATAACGTGTTATCAGAGTCGAAATATTTCGCCGATGCGAGCACTGAATTTGACATCCTTACAATGTTTTGCACATCGTATCATGTAAGTTTGCAGCTACAATAAACTTTCAATCTGTAATTTTTATCAGTTTCTAGTGCGAGTTTTTGTGTGAAATTCAATCCAGTCACATTTTACTAACAATTGTGTTTCTGTTGTATCTAGCATCTACAGTTTTGTTAATTTCATTTTCGATGAAACTTTGTTCTCTGTTGACTTCTTTGACTTGTTTAAGTTTCTGTGGCATGTATATTTTGTTAAGTTTGATCACTACCGCAGCTTCTCTGTAAGATGTTGCACACTGCGTCATTTCAAACAATGGAATATGTTTTCTATACAGAGTGCAGTCACCATAGCTGTAAAAAGTAGCATCGATAATGTTTTGTATTGTTTATAGTGCCGTATGTTTGCTGATTCCATCTTGTTGTTTTACTATCAACACTGCATGAAAACTCATCTTATGTTTTCACCAAAAGATTGCTAAAAGACCACATTTTATATACCCTTTTTAATCTTTTCTAGAACTTAAAAATACAAAAAATATAATAGATTATCTTTTATTCATATTTTGATAACAAAATGTTGCTTTTGTATAGTCATGAAAGATGTGTAAAGGTGATCTTTTGACAGTCAAAAGGTGATAAAAGATACCAGAGGGACAAAAGGTGATCAAATGGGACTGTGAAATAAGCTTCTTAATTCACAGGGAAATAATCTTTATACAACACCCATTACTTACTATGTTATAGCTGTATAAATGCTAAAAAGATACTCCTCTATCAATTCTAAGATACAAATAAATTTCTTTTCTTTTTATTGATTCTCAATATTCTGTGGCTCTAGATCTTTAACAATCCACTGGCAAAAAAACGTAAAATCACAAAAATACTGAACTTCAAGGAAAATTCAAAAAGGAAAGTCCCCAATCAAATGGCAAAATCAAAAGTTCAAACACATCAAACGATTGGATAACAAATGTCATATTCCTGACTTAGTACAGGCATTTTCTTATGTAAACAAATGGTGGATTGAACCTGGTTTTATAGCTAGCTAAACTTCTCATTTGTATAACAGTCGCATCAAATCATATTATATTGTTACCGATGCGTGAACAAAACAAACAGACACGATAGGTAAAAATGTCAAAAATAGGGGTACAGCAGTCAACATTGTGTTATCATCTTAATCACTATAAATGTTCAGCCTACTGAGGCACATCCTTTTGGCTTTGATTGCCAAAAGTCCTTTTCTGAAGAAGCATTAAACTGGCCTTTGAACAAACATTTTTATATGCATTGTCCAATGATGCTGGGTCACGTGACTAGCATATGAATATTCATTACCCAGCTATGACGTATCGACCGATGTTTTCTATTCCTATTGTCATGTTAGAACATACTCACCCCTTCTCGTCCAAAGAAGTCATTTTCCCCCTCTAGTTTTCATATTACATGGTTTAAAATGCACTATGAAATGATATACATGAATGACTTTTTATTGTCAGTTAATTAAGAAAGTGACCTTTTGATTTTTGATATAGTCTTTCTTTATTTCTTAACATCTATGATTACAAATACTACTGTAACCAGATCAGCTTTTTTAACATTGTGAATTGGCATTTTATCTGTTTAATAACGTCACATTTAAAACGACGATCACTCGAAAAAAATTGTCAAGTATTCTTTTTCAAGTATTGATCAGAATATTTTTTTCTGTTGAACTGGAGAACAGAATAACATTTTTGAGGAACAAAAAACAGAACCCCATTAAAGCTAAATGGACATTCCCGTGGATTGAATTGTGATATACATAAAATACCTGTTACTTTGGATATATATTATATGAATGGAGGTTTCCCCTCCCAACTACATATATGTAAATCTGAATGTGTGAGTTTTCATTTGGAGGAGGAGTGTGAAATCAACTTTTCAAAGTTTGGGGATGGAGATCTGGATTGATAAATAAATAAAGCAGTCCAATCAAATTTGATTCCCATTTTCAGCATACATTTTTTTTTATATTTATCATGTTTATATATACAAGTCACTATTAAGCTTGTAGGTTGAAGTTAAAATATATTAAAAAAGTGTTTTTTAAACTGTCTGTGCGACATGGTAAAGATTCAATCCGAATGTGACCCCCTTTTAAAACTAAATCACCTTCATGGTCAGGAAAATTTGCCAGTTCTTTAGATTTAAATAACAAATTAAGGTCGATAAATTCATGTTTCCAAATTTTGTCTTTTAGTTTCATGGGTACATAACACCCGATTTGGTCAAACAAACTTTCCTCAAGACAGGGAAGGCTTTGTGAAAACTGAATGTTTTCGTTAAATATGTTAGATTCTGTCCCAGTTGACGTTTGGGAGGGCCCTGGGTCACTACTAAAATCTATAACCGACTCACCAGATGATCTTGGATTAACTACACTAGCTATAGGTTGTTCCTTCTCCTTAGGGTCGGCCATTCTTCGTCGTTTGACCCCCTGCCCTCTAGCTGGAGTCCCTTTCTTTGAATTTCCTCTTGGCATGGTAGAAAACTGGTCAGCAAATGAAAAACTAGGATGGCACTAAATCTAGAAAGTGACAGCAAACAAACAGCTAGGATAGTTCGTAATTAAGACAAAGAACGTCACACTTTTATATACGGCTAATGTTTCTTCGTTATAAAAACTCTTAAGTCAACAAAATGTTTGTTTGCGATGATACTCCGGAAATAACTACACAGGTGGAAATTGCACAAAAACTAAGAATATAGACTAAGTCAAAATTATTTTTTGTTATAACAAAATGTTTGTATAAAGCTTAACAGATGCTATGTGAGAAAGTTATAACGTGCTTTACATTCTTAAGAACAAAATGCACGTGATAGTAATCATTCTTAACAAGAGGCGTTCCCAAAATGTAAGACAGTGTAAACGGACACTTTTGATTTATAATACAAACACGTGTACAAACCCAAAAACAACATACACCAGTAGCCTCATTAAATTCAATTATCTGATAAACAATAATTGCTATTATGTCTGAAATGATAGACTTCAATTTGTCATTCTCTTGTGTCTTTTCAGTCGTTCCCTCCTCAGTTTGCTCAATATCTCTTAATGGCTTCGCTATTATTTCTGGTTTTCAGTCTGGTTTATATTACATATTTTCTTTGGAGAGTAATTTGACATAACCTTTGTTTGTAATAACTGATATTGGAACCTTATTTCGTGGCTTTATTGAATATGTCTTACCAATGACTTATTCATTATCAAAGACAATCATAAAATCACAGGCTGGAATTACTGGTAGTTGACTTCCTTGGTACTTCAACCAATTTTCAATTGTCTTGTTATGACCAGAAGGATTTGTGGTACCGATCATATAAACGAATACTTTACTTTCTGTGAATGCATATTCTGATATTCTCATTAAAAAGGAAAATATTTTAAAATCAATCAGCAATAATCATCTCTCATATAGCCATGGCGACCCCTTGCTTCACTACGGCCCCTTAACCATCGCAGGGTCCCTTCCCATGGCGGGATCCAAAAAAAATTCTTTCTGTTTCAAAATTGTAATCTGTTTCTGCATAGCTCAGATCCATAAACGGTTCTTTCGATTTATATTGTGCACTGCAGCCATCCGTGAATTGGACTGCATGCTTTATTTTAACACTTTTCTGTAAGTGTTCAAATGCTGTTTGGAAGAATTTATTAATAGCGCTTGCATCATGAGTCAAATCATCTGAGATGCACACAATGCTCTCAGTTACCAGGCTGGTATCTTTACATTCTTTTTCCTGACACTTGTAGTATGCTACTATAGGATGTACTGTAATTTGCTGGTATTGCCAGTGGGCTGCCTGGATTTCATCTTGATAAAAAGTTCTGTAATTCTCTGCAAAATCCGCAACAAGAAGTACCCAGTCTGCTGGTAGATTCTGTTTTAGGTCATTAAATTGGTGATACTGCCAGGAAGCAACAAACAAGTGCTGGGATAAAAATGAAACTTCCTGGATCAACTCTTCAATGAAATCTTTAGTTGATTCATTCTTAGAAACTAGGTCCTTCTTAGTTATGGTGGTTCCCTTGACTGTTTTACGATTTTCCCATCGCTCCCATGTTAAGAGTATTATGGTCTTTACAAGCATGTGCAATTTTTTTCTGTAAGGCTTTTTACACCACATTCTTCACATTTTCTTTCAATGCATTCCAGCTTATTGTATGCTTTTTCAGGGCCTTTTGAACACAAAGAATCATTTACTATTGCCATTGCATCTTTATACTTAGTGACAGACTGACACGTATTCAGAACTTTCAATTTAATCTCCACATTTGTGCAGTATTCACTAAAACATTGTCTTAACTGAGTCTTATTTGCTGTCGATACATGTTTTGGTCGTAGTTTTCTAAATTTGTCAAGTCCAATCTTCACACTGTCCTTATGTTTCAGGTAACTTTCATGAACATCCTTCGTGTTTCTGGTTAAAACAGATTTTGACAATAACGTTTTTTTTATACAAGTTTTCTAGCTGGAATCTCTACTGCAAACTGCGGTTGCTGATAAAACTCAGTGTATTTTCAAAACATCATCTTCAGAGAGTGCATCACACCTTTTCTTCCTATCTATTTCTGAGTCCTCAACGCCAGATGACATTGTGACAAGGTTCGTCCATTTAATTCCAAGTGAATGTCTTATTAACGCATTGGTCGTACTTTTCTTAGCATGCATCACTATGGTAGAAACAAGGCCTTTTCTCGATGTTTGCTTCTTTCTTGCACACCTTAAATGTTCTTTTACACCATCTACAATGCTCTCATTTAAGTTATGTAAGTCCTTTGTCATCTTAGCACTTGGACTTGACACTAAGCCTGATGTCTTTAAAAGTCTTAACTTTCTTGGGGTAGCTCTCTTTAGAACCCCACCCACTACACGCAACCATTTTCGAGGCGTCTTTGGTAATCTCTTGCTACATCTGTGGATTGCTTTTCTTGCAGAGGAAGTGCTATTGTAGTCCCCATCATCTGATAAATGTTGATCTTCTTTACCTGACAATACAGTATTGTCTTGCTTATGGTTGATTACATAATGAGTGCATAATAAAAATATTGCATTCATATAAAAGATTATCCTTTTATCTATCTATATAATACCTCTTTTATTATGTTTTATGCATTCATAAGAAAGTTTCAGCATTTTAAAGGTTAGTGATTGGAAGTAAACAAATCGTTATATTGTGCTTACCTGGTTATGCAGAGTAAGTGCCGGATATTGTTCTATAATTTCCATGGTGGAAGCTCTTTCGGAGATGATTAGCTTCCTTCTGTCAGCAAAGGTGGCATTTAACCTATGCTGCAATGATTCAAAGTTAAAATTTAGTTTCTTTGATTCATTAATCATACATTTCTTGTGCATATGAATGAAATGGTCGTCCTATGTTTGGGGTCTTCCTGGCAGATATTTAGCCAAACCCCACATCAGAGAACCTTTCATCGGGATTCTAGTACTGGGGGACGTTAGATCGGTCTTTTTTTCTTTTTCTTGCCTGTACTTCTGGCAAATTGTCGTCAATTCTCCTCCTGCTGTTGCCAAATTTCGTAGTTATTTTATCTTTCAAATAAACCTGCAGAAAATGGTTAAAATAATGATACATGTATATAAATATGTATATATACATAATGTACACAGCCATGTATCACCATCATTGATTGCGATCCGATGGATGAATCTGTTGTAGAGTTGTCACTGACTCAGACGTACTTATAAATATAATTATTTTCTGTGACTGTATCTTACATTAATTTGTAGGAACCTTTACTATAGATAATCGAGCTGATCTGTAACAATAACATCTCCATGCCTTATATATCATGTACTGTAGTACGACGCTAGATTAAAACTGACGAGGAAAAGTAACACACGGCCACTGAAAGTTTTATTATTGTAGAGCCCAGGTGGTCGTGTGGTCTAGCGGGACGGCTGCAGTGCAGGCGATTTGGTGTCACGATATCACAGTAGCATTGGTTCGAATCCCGGCGAGGGAAGAACCAAAAATTTGCGAAAGCAAATTTACAGTCTAACATTGTTGGGTTGATGTTTAGACGAGTTGGATATGTATTGTGGGCGGACCCAGCAGCGTTGCACAGAATTTAAGCCATTTTATAGACATTGTGCTTAAACCTTTATGTCGTGAAGTTCCAAGTTTTATACGAGACGATTTGGACTTTTTAAATCATCTACCAAAAACTGTCAACCCGAATTCAGAACTTATTACTTTTGATATTGTCAGCCTATACACAAATATCCCTCATGACTTAGGAATTACAGCCGTAAAATATTGGTTAGAAAATACGGAAAACGTCATTGAAAACAGATTAACAAAAGAATTTATCCTTGCATCTTTGAAACTTATACTAGAAAGAAATATTTTTTACTTTAACGGAACATACTATCATCAGAAAAAAGGGACAGCTATGGGTACTAAAATGGCGCCTTCATATGCCACTTTGGTACTTGGATATTTGGAACAATTATTATACGAAAAAATGAGTGACAAGTACGGAGATGAATTTGCCATTTACATACGTCAAAACTGGAAACGATTTCTTGATGATTGTTTTATAATTTGGAATTCGGATATATCTGTCTCAGATTTTCATTCTGATTTAAATTCTTTAAATCCATATATTCGTTTCACTATTAACAGAAATGTCAGGGAAATGCCGTTTTTGGATATTTTGGTTATTTTAACGGAGGAAAATAAGATTGTTACAGATATCT
Source organism: Mytilus edulis (assembly GCF_963676685.1). Lineage (NCBI taxonomy): Eukaryota > Metazoa > Mollusca > Bivalvia > Mytilida > Mytilidae > Mytilus > Mytilus edulis. The sequence continues at coordinate 24,313,489 of NC_092354.1, forward strand.
TCTCTAAAGACACTGATACACATATGTATTTAAATTTTTACTCAAACCATCCAAAACATGTAAAATTAAATATACCTTTTAATCTAGCGTCAAGAATAATCACTATTACAAGTACAGATATATTACGCAATAAAAGACTGGAAGAATTAAAAAAGTATTTAAAGAAGCAACACTACCCGGAACAAGTAATAAATTACGGAATTCAAAAGGCACTAACAAAAGGACCAATTATTACAGAATCACGGCGATCCGAAACTACTGAGGAATCATCGAACAATTTAAACAAAATTATTCCGTTTGTCACAACTTATAATCTGCGAGATTATGACATATTTAGTTTCATGCGACAAATTGAAACAAATTTACACAAAAGTGAAAGAATGGACAAAGTCTTACAGAAAAAGAAGATAATCAACAGCAAAAGACAGTCGAAAAGTCCGAAACGATATTTAACATCTTCCAAATTTGACTTTAATGAAACTGTGCCAATTGTAAAAAAATGTACCGATAAACGTTGTATGACTTGTCCAAATTTAATAGAAGGAAGTTCAATTTATTTCAAAAATGGAAAACATTTTACTGTTAAGCAAAATATGTCTTGTAAAAGTTCAAACGTCATCTATTCTATCATATGTTCAAATTGTGAGGAATTCTATGTTGGAGAGACAAAAAATGAACTGCGGACTAGAATGACTTTACATAGACAGCAAACCAACCATGAAGATTTAACACTCATCAGGGCAAACGACCATTTCCATCGTTGTTCTAATGGACGATTTAAAATATTTCCATTGTATATGGTCATCGTCAAAATGATTTTCTCCGGAGGAAAAAAGAAGAATTATTCATAAACATTCTCAACCCGGGATTAAATGATAAATGATATTCTAATTTTAACGTAACATTTTAAAGTCTTAAAATGACATTAGTAGTCTCCCTTGTATTTGTTAACGTCAATCAATTGTTTTATTTATATACAAGTCACATTACCTGAAGATCTGCGGAAGCAGTGAAAGTACTAGTAAAAAAGTGATGCATTGAAACCGTTATTATCTTTTATTAATTTTCTTATATATATATATATATATATATGGATTTCATTTCATTAAAGACACCATTTTATTCCCAAATGTATTTATACCGAGAGTCAGAATGTTTCAAGCAATCAAGGAATTTTTATACATGCATGATTATGAAAAAGTTCCTTTCTAAATCTGTCATACAAGTGAGAGGTTAAGCGCTATAAAACCAGGTTCTATCCACATTTTCTACATTTAAAAATGCCTGTATTAAGTCAGGAGGAATATGCCAGTTGTTGTCCATTCGTTTTTAGGCAATTAAGCTGCCTTATGCGAGCACCCTGGATTTGGGTCCCCCCCCCCCATGGAATTTTTGAAAAATTGCCATTGCTCTGATCTGGCAGGTCTGGTAGATTCTTTATAACTAATTAGACGTTTTTTTCACACTTTTTGTTATGAAAAACAATAAATATAAGGAAGACTACCTTAAATGATCGTCAATTTTCCCAAAACAATTGATGTTCCCCATTTGAAAAAGTGCTAATTAAAAAGTTAAGCATAGCTTTTTATCGTCTGTGCTTTTGATGAAGATGTAAGTGAACTATTGTAAGAATAATTTGATCACGGAAAATGTTTGTAATGAAGGCATTAAAATTTGCCAAATGGCGCATGGATATTATTGTGCGGTTATTTTTAATCAGTGACGCCGTTGAATTTGGTGGATTCCATCCTAATAAAGGTAAATATATTTAAAAGCATTGACATACTTCCTCTCTGTATAAGTCTTGAATTTGTAAGAATACGTGATTATTTCTGCATTGTATGAAGATATGGATTTTATTTAATTATTTAATGCAACTGATGTTATTATTATTTGTCTCGTCTCTCCGTACTTACTGTATCGTGTAAACCCCAAACATTATACTCGATCAGGGCCTTTGCAATTTCAATCGGGACCTCATTTGAATATTCTGAAGATATTTGTATAGAATGTCACATCAACCCTACCATCGGTTTATTTAAAACATTTTATACATTTCACTGTAAATTTGACCATTTTTTGATAATTGTATTTGATATTACCTCAAATCGGTAATTTCTGTCATTTGATCAAGAAGAAAACTTGAACCAACAACAGCTTTATCAAAACATTTCACGATTTTTTATTCAATTTAACCACTTTTTGGATATTCATTCGGTTGTTACCTTATTGATATTTTTTTCATGTTTTACTGTAAATTTGTCAATTTTTTGATAATTTTTTTGATGTTATCTTAAATCGGTAATTTGATCAGGAAGAAAACTTGAACCAACAACAGCTTTATCAAAACATTTCACGATTTTTTATTCAATTTAACCACTTTTTGGATATTCATTCGGATGTTACCTTATTGATATTTTTTTCATATTTTACTGTAAATTTGTCAATTTTTTGATAATTTTTTTGATGTTATCTTAAATCGGTAATTTGATCAGGAAGAAAACATGAACCAACCACAGCTTTATCAAATCATTTCAACATTTTTCATTCAATTTAACCACTTTTTGGATATTCATTCGGATGTTACCTTATTGATATTTTTTTCATATTTTACTGTAAATTTGTCAATTTTTGAATAATTTTTTTGATGTTACCTTAAATCTGTCATTTGTTCAAGAAGAAAATTTAAACCAACCACAGCTTTATCAAAACATTTCAAAAATTTTTATTCAATTTAACCACTTTTTGGATATTCATTCGGATGTTACCTTATTGATATTTTTTTCATATTTTACTGTAAATTTGTTAATTTTTTAATAATTTTTTTTATGTCACCTTAAATCTGTCATTTGTTCAAGAAGAAAATTTGAACCAACCACAGCTTTATCAAAACATTTCATTTTTTTTTTATTCAATTTAACCACTTTTTGAATATTCATTCGGATGTTACCTTATTGATATTTTTTTCATATTTTACTGTAAATTTGTCAATTTTTTAATAATTTTTTTGATGTTATCTTAAATCGGTAATTTCTGTCATTTGATCAAGAAGAAAACTTGAACCAACAACAGCTTTATCAAAACATTTCACGATTTTTTATTCAATTTAACCACTTTTTGGATATTGATTCGGATGTTACCTTATTGATATTTTTTTCATATTTTACTGTAAATTTGTCAATTTTTTAATAATTTTTTTGATGTAACCTTATATCGGTAATTTGATCAGGAAGAAAACATGAACCAACCACAGCTTTATCAAATAATTTCAAGAATTTTTATTCAATTTAACAACTTTTTGGATATTCATTCGGATGTTACCTTATTGATATTTTTTTCATATTTTACTGTAAATTTGTCAATTTTTTGATAATTGTTTTGATGTTACCTTAAATCGGTCATTTGATCAAGAAGAAAATATGAACCAACCACAGCTTTATAAAAAAAATATCAACATTTTTCATTCAATGTAACCACTTTTTAGATATTCATTCGGATGTTACTTATTGATATTTTTTTATATTTTACTGTAAATTTGTCAAGTTTTTTGATAATGTTTTTGATGTTACCTTAAATGTGTCATTTGATCAAAAAGAAAACTTGAACCAACCACAGCTTTATCAAAACATTTCACGATTTTTTATTCAATTTAATCACTTTTTGGATATTCGTTATTATGTTACCTTATTGATATTTTTTTCATATTTCACTGTAAATTTGTCAATTTTTTAATAATTGTTTTGATGTTACCTTAAATCTGTCATTTGTTCAAGAAGAAAATTTGAACCAACCACAGCTTTATCAAAACATTTCACGATTTTTTATTCAATTTAATCACTTTTTGGATATTCGTTATTATGTTACCTTATTGATATTTTTTTCATATTTTACTGTAAATTTGTCAATTTTTTGATATTTTTTTTGATAATACCTTAAATCTGTCATTTGTTAAAGAAGAAAATTTGAACCAACCACAGCTTTATCAAAACATTTCAAAAATTTTCATTCAATTTAACAACTTTTTGGATATTCATTCGGATGTTACCTTATTGATATTTTTTTCATATTTTACTGTAAATTTGTCAATTTTTTAATAATTTTTTTTATGATACCTTAAATCTGTCATTTGTTCAAGAAGAAAATTTGAACCAACCACAGCTTTATCAAAACATTTCAAATTTTTTTAATTCAATTTAACCACTTTTTGGATATTCATTCGGATGTTACCTTATTGATATTTTTTTCATATTTTACTGTAAATTTGTCAATTTTTTTAATAATTTTTTGGATTTTACCTTAAATCTGTCATTTGTTCAAGAAGAAAATTTGAACCAACCACAGCTTTATCAAAACATTTCACGATTTTTTATTCAATTTAATCACTTTTTGGATATTCGTTATTATGTTACCTTATTGATATTTTTTTCATATTTTACTGTAAATTTGTCAATTTTTTGATAATTTTTTTGATAATACCTTAAATCTGTCATTTGTTCAAGAAGAAAATTTGAACCAACCACAGCTTTATCAAAACATTTCAAAATTTTTTATTCAATTTAACCACTTTTTGGATATTCATTCGGATGTTACCTTATTGATATTTTTTTCATATTTTACTGTAAATTTGTCAATTTTTTAATAATTTTTTTTATGATATCTTAAATCTGTCATTTGTTCAAGAAGAAAACTTGTTGGTTGCTTAACGTCCAGTGGCAAATATTTCATGCATATTCAGGACGAGAACAAGTTCACAATAAATACAATAGGTAGGTTGTTGTAATAGAGGCCATCTAGGATGATGGTCAGGGAAATTTGAACTGCCACTGGAAAATGAGGGTAAATTGGATAGGGACAGAAATTTTGCCTTGCAACAGGCCACATACGGACCCATCAAAGAGTTGTTGCAAGGATTCTTAACGTGCAAAGAGCGTGGCACTCTCTTTACACGAGGCATCGGATTTAACGTCCCCTTCTGACGGACGTGACTGCGAACTTGATACATCCCGCACAGCCAAACGGACGCCCCACTTCAGCAAGCGTTTTACTGCCGGTCGGGAGAAGACCAAGTGACCATATTTCTTTACCCCAGTCACCCTTGGGGTTGATTACCATATAAGCGATGCAAACATAAATAAAGATATGAATAGATTAAACCAACACGTGCAATTGGATTTTTATAGGTCTGTTTGATTTTATTTTATAGATTAAAAATAGATGTTTGTCATTGTTTTTAACCGTATAAGAATGATTTGATGTGCATCGAATTAGTAATCAAATGATTTACCGTAGTTTCACTTTCATTGTTGACATTCTTTTTCTTTATATAACCAGTACACGTACAATGCATGCGTTGTCAATCTCTAGCTAGGGGTTAAATTTAAGTTCACATGAATACGGTTTTAAAGAGATCGACTCATTCACTTGCAAGTGAATTACTAATCAATGTTTCTTACCGTAATTTGACAAAACTGGACCTTTTAGGTGCAAAAAGTGAATTGTTCACTTTTTCACTTTTATTATTGATTGAACAGAAAAAATCAAACTTTAGATTTTTGATATATCTCGTAGCTAGTGCCCCTTTAAAATACAAAAAAAAACAATTATTTGAAACTTTTTTAACCTTATTATATTTCCAAGTTTCCAATTTATGCTTTTTTATATATATGCAATAATTTATAAATTTTTAGCTTAAATTTCTCGTATTGTAGGATTCTCAAAATGATACTGTAAACTCTCAAGAAGACCTAAACATAGGTCAACAGGACACAAGACTAGCACCTGATAACCACATTTCATCTTAAATTTCATCTCTAATTCGTGAGTACTAATTACATGTATACATGCCTTTTGTTAAAATATACTTTTTCACTTGTTCGTTTTTTACAAAAAAGGTTGTTTTGCTGTATTTATACCCCTTTACAACGAAATTTGTTTAAATGATACATTGTGATTTTTATCCAATGCAATCATAGGTTTGAACGTTGTTTTTAATTTAAACATGTTTGTATCAAATATATTTTACCACTGGTGCTGGTTTTGGCTTTGGAGTACTCGTGACAAGTCTTGCTGTGGCAATGATCAGTTTGCTTGACCAATGGTGATGGCATGATGGAAATCGCTACTGGACTGAGACACGTAGGAGAAGACAATCACAGCACACTGTTGACGATTTTCTTGGTGCATTGAATTGTTTCGGTGAATCCATCGCGACCAATATCACTACCAAATTTACACATACATAGATTAATTTCATTACCGATGGTTTTCAGGCACATATAAAGGGAGACACATTTTTTCTTATAACATTATAACAAGACAGATCGTTGACGCCATGCATGTTGTTTCCTAGATTATTATATTTATTCAGCCTCACTTTAGATCAATAGTCAACTGGCATTGAATCAATCATGTGGTATTTGTTCCCCACCTGGACCTTACGACGCGCAGCTAGATATCGGACAGGGATACCACGCTACATCAAACCTATATTAAATATTAGGAAGTCCTGTCACAAGTAAATTTGGGGAAAGCGGTAAGTTTGGTTTATTGATCAAGACATTTTTAGAAATGAAGTTGACGGCGATGTCCGGGAATGGTTCTGGTCCATTTTCCCACAAAAATGTTCATTCTCAAACATTAACTGCTATTATTTTTGAAAATAAAAACAACAGAAAAGATTTTTTTCAGATTATTTGATCGACAAAATACATAAGGCCTTACGTAATGCTCTTGACGACGGAAGATTGAATAATCCACCATATCACAATTGGTGTTTTAATGTGAGTAAGGCCGTGTTCACACCAAACGCCGTGTACAGTAAACATGTTTACATTTGGTTTAATGTAATGTACACTAGTTTCACATTAAATTTGTACAGATCTATACATCTTGTTAAGCTACCTGTACAAAAGATTTTTAACACTTGTAAACTATGTGTTATTTAAATGTTCATTTCGTAGAACCGAATTCAAATTTTCAAAGAACTTTTCTAGCCGTTCGGGAACGACCATTTAAAACAAGTGGGATGGTTTTTCCCACAATTTGATTTAAAAAAATCGGGTCATTCAGATGATTAGAACAAACAAATATTCTGAATCCAAAGTTTCCCCATGCATTTGAGTGTAAAATATTGATTTGGTACTATCGAAAAAAATAAATAATTATAAACTTTCGCGCTAGAAAAAAATTCTCTGACTCAGAACCTCTCCTCTTTTTTTGAAGTACAGTGAATGCTCCGTTACGAAAGTCATTTGGATAGTTTACATTAATTTAAAGATGTCTTGATTACGCATTAAAAACGTAGGCTCGCCATTAGCGTGCTTAGTTTAAACATATTTTATTGTTCAAAACAAATGGATTAGACACAAGTTTTTCAACTTAGTTCCGTCTTCTCCATAATATACATTATATTTATATAGCACATTACATAAATTTGTATTTTTCTAATTAGCGTGCTTATAGACGAAGAAAAGAATTGCGATGTAAAGGATCACGTCATTTCCATCTTTTCTGTTTGTTTTAAATGGTATTTTTTTTCTCGAAGGAGTATTTGGCAAAGGGTGGGGGTAATCTTTAATTCCTAATTGTATTAACGGATCTGAGATACTACACCAAACAAACAATTAACCTCACCCTTTTTTCAGTAATGCATTTATGAGTGAATCGTTGTTTGAGTATAAAGACCAGTGGCAAATATTTCTGTCATTGCATATGTCCAATCGAAATGAATTATGTGTTCGGAAAACAGACAATAACCAACAACAGACATGCTGAACAAAAAAAAATGGAAATTAGAATAATATCATATTAATCATAAAGTAGTACTTGTATAATTGATTGATTGTTGGTTGCTTAACGCCCAGTGGCAAATATTTCATGCATATTCAGGACGAAACAAGTTAACAATAAATACAATAGGTAGGTTGTTATAATAGAGGATGATGGTCGGGAAAATTTGGACTGCCACTGGAAAATGAGGGTATATTGGATAAAGACAGCGTGGCACTCTCTTTACACGAGGCATCGGATTTAACGTCCCCCTTCTGACCGGACGTGACTGCGAACTTGATACATCCCGCACAGCCAAACGGACGCCCCACTTAGGCAAGCGTTTTACTGCCGGTCGGGAGAAGACCAAGTGACCATATTTCTATACCCCAGTCACCCTTGGGGTGAGTACTTGTATAATGACACATAATTAGAATTGACTCTAAAAAATGGTAAATGTCCTATCCATTAACTTGATTAAGTTTTTTTATGCAAACCAGTGTCATAAATAAAGGCAACAGTAGTATACCGATGTTCAAACTCATAAATCCATGGACAAAAAACAAAATCGGAGTAACAAACTAAAACTGAGGGAAACGCATTAAATATAAGAGAACGACACAATTAATTTGCACTATCATTTTCTATGTTCAGTGAACCGTAAAATTGGGGTCAAAACTATAATTTGGCATTTAAATTAGAAAGATCATATCATAGGGCACATGTATACTAAGTTTCAAGTTGATTGGACTTCAACTTCATCAAAAACTACCTTGACCAAAAACTTTAACCTGAAGCGGGACAGACGGACGCACAGACCAGAAAACATAATGCCCCTCTACTATCGTAGGTGGGGCATAAAAATAAGAGAAAACAAACGACGCAACTTTAAAATGTAAAACATACAGAAACACCAGAAAACATAATGCCCCTCTACTATCGTAGGTGGGGCATAAAAATAAGAGAAAACAAACGACGCAACGTTAAAATGTAAAACATACAGAAACGAACTATAATATAACAATGGCCATATTCCTGACTTGGTACAGGACACTTTTAAAGAAAAAAATGGCGGGTTGAACCTGGTTTTGTGGCATGCCAAACCTCCCCTTTTATAACCATGTGAAATATAACAGTAAGATGACAACTCAACACTACAGGACTACAATATAAATAAATTGGAGAATACCATTGGCAAAGAAACACACGAACAACAGCCAACAAAAGCCAACAAGTTGAAAATTTTAATACGCCAGAAGTGCATTTTATCCACACAAGCAAGATCTACTAGTGATGCCCAGATACAAAAGTTTGAAAGCCGAAACAAGCACACAGTTGAACAGCATCGAGGACCAAAAGTTCAAAAAAGTTGTGCCAAAAACGGCCAGGGTTTTCTGTTAGTTACCAGAACATCCTTATCATTTAGAATAATTTATACTTTTGCAAACAGTAAGTTTATAAAATTAACTAGATATCATTGAGATGGGAGCCATCTCAGTGGGCCCCGCTGTGAATAATGTGCATTAAAAAATTGTATCTTTACCATAGGACATGGGTTTGTCAACTGAAATCCACCCCAAGGGTGACTAGGGTATAGTAATATGGTCACTTGGTCTTCTCCCGACCGGCAGTAAAACGCTTGCTGAAGTGGGGCGTCCGTTTGGCTGTGCGGGATGTATCAAGTTCGCAGTCACGTCCGGTCAGAAGGGGGACGTTAAATCCGATGCCTCGTGTAAAGAGAGTGCCACGCTCTTTGCACGTTAAGAACCCTTGCAACAACTCTTTGAGGGGTCCGAAGGTGACCTGTTGCAAGGCAAAATTGCTGTCCCTATCCAAAATACCTCATTTTCCAGTGGCAGTCCAAATTTCCCCGACCATCATCCTAGATGGCCTCTATTACAACAACCTACCTATTGTATTATTGTGAACTTGTTATCGTCCTGAATATGCATGAAATATTTGCCACTGGACGTTAAGCAACCAACAATTAATCAATCAATCAATGTCAACTGAAATCAAAGTTTTTGACCTTGACCTTTGACCTAGGAAGTTGTAAATAAATTATGACACACCCTTTGGTGTTGGTTTATAAATATGTCAAGTATAAACTTTGAAATGATAACGGTTCTCAAGATATAGAGCGGACACGATCTTTACCATAGGACATGATGTTGTCAACTGAAACCAAAGTTTTTGACCTTGACCTTTGACCTAGGAAGTTGCACATAAATTATGACACACCCTTTGGTGTTGGTTTATATACATGTCAAGTATAAACTTTGAAATGATAACGGTTCTCAAGATATAGAGCGGACACAATCTTTACCATAGGACATGGGGTTGTCAACTGAAACCAAAGTTTTTGACCTTGAACTTTGTCCTAGGCAGTCGTTCATAAATTATGACACACCCTCTGGTGTTGGTTCATATACGTATAAACTTTGAAATCATAACGGTTCTCAAGATATAGAGCGGACACGATCTTCACCACAAGACGCAGGGTTGTCAACTGAAACCAAAGTTTTTTGACCTTGACCTTTGACCTAGGAAGTTGTACATACATCATGACACGCCCTCTGGTGGTGGTTAATAAACATGTAAAGTATAAAGTATGAAATCATAATGGTTCTCTAGATATGGAGCGGACACAAAGTGTTACGGACGGATGGACGGACGGACAGACTGATCACTATAGGGGACCCGCCTTTGGCGGGGCCCTAATAAACAAGAACTGAAATATTAACTAATTACAGGAAACAACTGAAATACATTATATAACCACATTTGCAACACAATATGTAGACACATCCGAATATGTTTAAACCTCAACGCCAAGTGACGTCATATTTGAAATTGTAAAAAAATGATGACGTCATTTGAATTTGTTAAACAGATCATCAAAAAATGAAAAATGACGTCATTTGAATGAATAAGATAAAACTAGGACTGACCAGAGATATACATCATACTGTTTATCATCAAACATCTGAAAGTGTAGAAGATTTTTGTTTATCATATTCTAAATTTAATTAGCTAATAGTGTGTTTGTGGTAGTAGGACAGGACATCTGTATATTGTGAATTATTTTATTTTGGTAAAAAAAAAGTCACTTTTTCTAGCCTTTTAGGGTTAGCATAGTCAACCGTACATTTTTAATTATTTCAATTTACGTTTTAGAAGATGATATCAAAGTGGGGCACTATGTCGCTGTGGCCTATGAGGGCAAATGGTTCGCTGGCCTTGTAACAGAAAAGTTGAATGACACTTCTAAGAAACATTTCAACAGGAAATGACTATAAATGGCCAGCAAAGGAGGATGCATCTTGTGTGGGACGAGAATTTATTTTTGATACAAAAGTAGAATTAACTACCAAAGACTCCTATGGGAAGATATGGCACATCAAACAATGATACATGTTTTAAGAAGATCACTTATCAAGAGACATATTTTGTCGAAATGCGCATCTGGTGCAACAAAATGGGTACCGTTGATTTTATTATCAAGTTGTTCCGTAATGTTCTGACCCGGTTTATAAAACCATCAGCATTTGCTTTAGCACAAACTGTTGACACTGTAGATTATAAGAGTTCATACAATCAAAAGACTGACCAAGAACTTGTCATTGGTGAAAATGCCAAAGATTCATAAAAAACAAAACATCAAAGCACTTGAGAGAAAATAGATTAAAAGAATTTTATCTAAATGCAAGGAAGTATTTTGAAAGAAGTTGTGACTACATGATTGCAAAGTTGCCATTGAAAGATGAACTTCTTAAACATGCTGAAGTAGTTGATGTCACTTGTAAATAAACATCGCAAACTGCAAGTATTATGTATTTTCTAAGTCGCTTCCCTTGTCTGCTACCAAAAGGAGTGTCAAAATACATTATTGTAGAACAATTCATTTCTTATCAAAGTTATGATTTGCAAGGTTGTGTAAAGAATATGATTGATGAAACTTGGATCAGCATTGGACAACTTTAAAATGAACAAGGACATTGTATTTTCTCCCATCTTGCAACAGTAATGTATGGAATTATGACAATACCCCATAGTCCTGTCTGATCTGTATTTTTTTAATTAAGGTTCAATAATGTATATACTAAAATCTGTATATCATTTTCAGGAAACCACAATACAAGTCATAGTGATGATGATTTAATAACAACTCCATTAGCCAGTCCAACTACCGACACTGTCGCTGAAACATCAAGCTCGAAGCCTTCAACATCAGCTGGTTTAGTTACAATGAAATTGCCCAGTACACCAGTATCTACTAAGACAGTTGTTAAATGTAACACTATTGATAACATCATCCCGAAAACGCAAAACAAGCAGTGAAGACATCCAGGAATTGCAAGCTCATGTGTTGAGAGGACAATTGAAAGAGCAAACACTCAACCAGCCATTAACAGCCTGGTAAGAAATTTCATGATGTGTTTATCAACATAGTAAAAAGTAAAATTTAAAACAAAATATACAAGACTTTCAAAAAAATATATACAAGACATCAAGGCAGTATAAACTTTATGCAATCAATTATCTTACAGTTTTAAAACATGACACAGAGAGATTGCAAACTTATTACAGTTATGCATCTGATATCCTAGAAATATTTCAAGGATTTCCGTCCAATATTTCGACTTGACTGGTTGTCACTTGATAAATTTACAAAATACATTATCAGTGCCATTCCATCGAGAGTTGTAATTTACTAATAAACGAATAATCATTTACAACATTTAAAAAATATCAAGATCTATTAAAGATATAAATAACATCATCATTTTGCATGAATACGACATGTATCCTCCTACATGAAAGAAAGGTGTCCTTTTACATTAAATACTATAAAGCGGGGACCGTTCAGTTAATAAGTGGCTTCCTGGTTATGTATTTTTTGTAGGTACACTTTCACTTCCTGAATGATAGGAAACCCCAAGGGTGACTGGGGTATAGAAATATGGTCACTTGGTCTTCTCCCGACCGGCAGTAAAACGCTTGCCGAAGTTGGGCGTCCGTTTGGCTGTGCGGGATGTATCAAGTTCGCAGTCACGTCCGGTCAGAAGGGGGACGTTAAATCCGATGCCTCGTGTAAAGAGAGTATCATGCTCTTTGCACGTTAAGAACCCTTGCAACAACTCTGTGAGTGGTCCGTAGGTGGCCTGTTGCAAGGCAAAATTTCTGTCCTTATACTAAGTAATATACCCTCATTTTCCAGTGGCAGTCCAAATTTTCCCGACCATCATCGCAGATCGCCTCTATTGTATGTATTGTAAACTTGTTCTTGTCCTAAATATGCATGAAATATTTGCCACTGGAAGTTAAGCAACCAACAAGCAATCGATCAATCTGAATGATTGGAAGCCAAATCAATAATAAAAAGAAGCCGAGTTTTCCAAGGAGTAATTGGCATTGTCTGTGCGACCTCGGATCTGTAAGACTAAATTAAAAATCACGTTCAAACCTATGACTGCGTTGAATAAAAATACAATTTTGAAATACAAATATCGTTGTAGAGGGTTCTAAATACAGCACAAAAAACACTTTTTGAAAAGGAAACAAATTTGACTTGCAGGTCGAACAACTGAAGTTCTCAAACCATACTGACCACATCTTCTTTTTTATATTGACTGTTATTGACGATTGCAAAAGAAACTGATCACAAGATAAAACAAAATGAATCTTTATATTAATTTTATACAGGAAAAAACAACTTCAATTGCACTATATTTGTATATTATACATATATATAATTTAAAATTTCTTTTGCACTATAAATATAAATAATTTAGAAATTATAAACAAATAGTACAGTTTAAGTTAGTATAAAACTAAACAACTATTTGATTAAAACATCATAAAAATCAAAACATTTTCCCATTGTGTACCCCTGAAAAAAGGGTAAACAAAACAAAATTTATTAACCAATCAATAATGAGACGAAAATGTGATCAGCCGTAATTTTTGTATTAACCATTTGATAGCTGGTGTCTTCGATTCAGACCAATAAATGCAAGTTTTGTGTCATCCAATAGAAAAAACTAAGCGAAAAGTATAATGATATAAATATAAAATTTTAAATATTGGAATATTATACAAAATAAAATTTGTCTTCGTTTACAGATTTATCGCAAAAAGAAATAGTAGTGGTCGGTCACTCATTCGTGAGAAAACTTTGCAGCAAATTCGGGACAACACCATTTCGCAGATCTTTTGCTCTACCACCCAGGACAGAATGCGTCGGGACGTTTGATAGGCATAAGATGTCGACCCTTCACTAGGTAGAGCAGGATGCCAAATCTATAAACAGCAGAGAACTTCACCATTTGCCGTTGTTCTATCAATAGGTAGCAACGATATTGATTCCAGACACTTTAACGAGTCTGATTAGATGAAACTGTTAAAGCGCATTTTTGATACGTTCAACGAAGCAGGTGTTGAAAGAGTAGTTATCTGTAACATCCTTCCTAGAAAGACTCCCATCAAAATATCTTCAGAATCCTACAGCCAAAGAAGAGACTTGATCAACAATCGCCTTCGGCTACTGGCAAGGGAATCTTTTCGACGAGAGACCATCTACATTTACGAATTCCCATCGTGGATTACCAACAAAGACCTCTTCTGTCGTGATGAGATCCATTTTACCCACTTCGGTATGTCAAAATACTACTTTGCGATCAAAGCAGCCGTTCTAGAAACCAGGGGCATTGGAACCAACAAGAGACTTGGTAGAGCCGCCGGAAGATAGATTCTTACTGATTGCAAAACGGCCCTTTTAAGGACCACCAATATTGTGCGAAAAGATTCAAATTGTTGTACATTACATCAAAATCTAATAAAAGCTAAACCTATTATTTTTTAAAACACTCACTTGTTTATCTCTTTTTTTCTGTCTGATCTAGATTTTTTTTTGATTAAGGTACAATAATGTATATACTAAAATCTGTATATCATTTTCAGAAAAACACAATACAAGTCATAGTGATGATGATTTAACAACAACTCCATTAGCAAGTCCAACCACGGACACCGTCGCTGAAACATCAAGCTCGGTGCCTTCAACAATTATATGTTAAAATAAATACTTGCGTAAAATAAAAATTATTTACATTACATCTTATGAAAATCATTGTTTTTTATTTAGTGCTTCGATTCAGCACCAATTCCTCTAAACAGCTTTGAGGAAGCTATAGCTCACTTCAAGAGTCCCCCTCTTGTAGCCATCACTATAACCAATCTACCAGTCCATCAGAGGATATCTATAAGAGGTGAAATAGCCAGAGTAAGTTTGTATTCAAATTAATTTTACATTTTGCAAATATTAGTATGTGAAGAATACATCATTATATTTATATATCAGTTGCATATCATTTTAATTACTTTTTACTTGGAACTCTTACCATTAATAACAAGTTTCTTCAAATGTTAATGTATAAGCATGAAATAAATGTGTTTTTATAGGTTCTCTTTTCATCAGCATGTGTGGCATCTTCAAAAACAAGTATTTACATTACATAAAGCAGTCAAGTACACATTTTGCAATTATTGCAATTGACCAGAACTTGAGAAGTTACATAAAGGGACAACATCAAAAGGTAAGATCAATGTAGTATAAAATAGTTTGGAATAAAGATGAGTTAAAATTTCAGCAAGTTTTGTGTATCCGAAATCTTTTTTAACATACATAAGAGGAGGGGGTAGTAGGGCCTTCATACGAACTCTGTGATTGGGTGTTTTTTAAGGTCAGAATTTTTGAATAGATCCTTTTCGGATCCGGGAATTCTTTTCTCGAATTTTGTGATTTAAATGTTTTTAAATTTGGGACCTCAGGAAGCAAGGGATTCCAGGATTAGCATCCCTCCACCAAATATCTATATTGGTCAATAAATGTTTCTCAAATTAAATTGAGAAAAGTTGGTGTTTGTGAAAAAACTGGTTCAACTTTTTGATATCCTTCATTGAACTTTTTATGTTGCCCCTAATGGTAACACACATTTTGATTGTATCTAACTATAGAATAGAAATAATTCCTGAACGCTTTAAATTTGATATAAATACACACATGGCCTGGCTTGAGTTTTTTTTTATGCTTATGATGTATTTCAACATGATGGCCTGGGACATGTGAAAATTAAGAACAGACCATAGCTTCTATGTTTTTTTAAATAAACATTAGAAGTGGTGATAAAGAGCAGATTTTTTTGGGAACTATACTTTTATTGATTGCAAGTGAATACTAACCTTTACATATTTTTTTTATATTTGAAATCATTTTCTGATTAATTATTATATAATTCATACAAGATAAACAAACATACATATAAAACTCACATTGTTTATTTATTGTACAATAGATTCCATTATAGCTGGAACAATAAAAAAAAAGCAGAAAGCCCCTACAGTGAATTGCGCTTGACCAATCCCATATGAGGCCTTGCTCATTGAAAGTCAAATTATGGAGGGAGAAGGCCTCCATGACAAATGGTTATTCATTGGGTGATAAGATCGTTTTGAAGAATTTGAAGGTCGTGGAGTTTAGGGGGTCAATCTTCCTCAACTCCATGTCGGATACAAAGATAATGGTGAGCTGGATTATTTTCAAGATCTTCATTCCTATGAAATATAAAAACAACTTAAACAAAGTTTTATCTTTTAAAATAACCATAACTTTCACTTTAATACTAATTAAATATATTGTAAAAAACAAATAAATATTAACGGATGTTTCAAATGATAAATATGTCAAATATACTACTTTGGATTGTACCACATGTTTAAAAATCCAATCTATTAATATATATACTAAAACACATTAATTTTTAGTAACATTTGGAATCATTATACACAATGTATACTGGATCTCTATTTTTAATTATAAAGTAACTATTAAAAAAAAAAAAAAAAAACCACCCCGAAGATCAAGACAGAAAAAATATTTTTCATTCAACTTGCAATTTTACAATTGTATAAAAGTTTATCTGCTGATACTTATATAAACCACATACCATTGTTTTTTGTCAATCCAATCTAAATTCAATTATATTGCAGAATGACAGTTTGAAGAAACAATAGAGGGACTTATAATTGGTGCATCCTTCATTAGGTAATTAATACAGTAAACCAAACCCTTTCATGTCTTTTAAGACTGAAACAGAAAATAAGAAATGGTAAAATGAACTTGGAAGCAAATATTATGCAATGTACTGGACATCTAAATGAAGCTATGATAATTGCATGTAATCTATTATTTACCTTAAATACAATGGAGGTCTCCTTTTTGTATCTTTTATATCACAAATAATGTAGATTATTGACATATCCATGAAATTAGCTCTTAAAGAAACATTAACCAACGTCCAACCATCTCCTAAAAAGTGTATGTCTTACTGGCAAGAGCTAACGTACAAAAAAAAAAAAGAAAAGAAAACATGCAAAAAGTCTTACTTTTTTCAGTGAAAAACTGTCTATATATAGAGAGGACGTGGGGTGTTTAGCGAAACCCAAGAATTGATGAGAAACATCTTCGCAACCTTTTTGTTTGAAGAAGGCATTACAATCAGATGTACCGTTAACAACGGGGAACTGACCTACATTGTGGAGCCAAATTGGTATGCTCGTAAGTCTTGCATATTAAGGTTGTACTATTCACATTTTAGTTCCTTAGAATTTAAAAAAAAAGGAATGTCTTAGATTCATATAAGAAATAAATCTGAAGTTGACAAAGTTTTGTAAGTTTTTCAAAAGACACAAGTTAACATAGTGTCTGATAACACAGAAAATGATACCCTAGTGTGGTGTCAGCAGTGTCAACATTGACCTTCAATGGGTTACTTTTATAAAAGAGGGACGAAAGATACCAAAGGGACAGTCAAACTCATAAATCTAAAACAAACTGACAACGCCATGGCTAAAAATGAAAAAGACAAACAGAAAAACAATAGTACACATGACACAACATAGAAAACTAAAGAATAAACAACACGAACCCCACCAAAAACTAGGGGTGATCTCAGGTGCTCCGGAAGGGTAAGCAGATCCTGCTCCACATGCGGCACCCGTCGTGTTGCTTATGTGATTACAAATCCGGTAAATAGTCTAATTCGGTAGGTCAAATTAAACTGTTACTAGGATGGAGGGTTGTTTATTGGCACTAAAACCACATCTTCCTATATCTCTTGGACATGAATGAAATAATCCTATACCTATCAGTCATCAAATTGTCATATATGAGAGTAGAAGGACAAAGGCGATGGGATATTTATGAATGAATGAAAGTTACAATATTACAGGTGGATTTTCTATTAAATTTCCATATGTTTAGCAGTGAGTCAACAAAAGGGTACATAATCCTTAAGGTTAATGATCATTTATGTGGCCTGTTAATTACGAAATTATCATACTACAATAATATTAAAACGGCCAAGATAATGAAAAATAGATATAGACCATTAGGTACATATATCACAGGGAAAATTTGTGCAAAGTATAATATTATTTATAAATTAATTGCATTATGTAGAAAAAAAAGAAAAAATGGAGAAAATAAACCCAAGGTTTTTGAAGAAATTCCATACAGTTTAATAGAGGCTTTTTTCTAAGACCAGCTAACATTTATTGTTTACCAAAAGTCCAATAAAACAACATTTAAATTCCAAACACCACGTGCGAAGCCACTGAAATCGAGCACACCTTCTTGAATAGGTCCCGATATACATTTCTTTAAACCAATAAATTTGTTTTAAGGAAATCATTGCTAACACTGTATGCAATAAGCCTATATATATCGAGCATCGCATAACCTAACACGAGAGTACAAGGCGAAAGGTTTGGGTTTTCTGTAAAATTACCATGTCTGGCATTGAATCAACACAAGGTTACATGAGATTGAGGAATTCAATTAACAAGTGCTAGTTCACAATTGACATATCTATACAGCTAACAGGCTGACCATGTGAAAACAACAAACGAATATGAACAGTGGTTATCATAGAATTTAACAGACAAATCTGATTAATCAACTTGCTCCTATTTCACGTTTATGTGAAAAAGATAAATTTTCAACCAGTATTATCTTCGAACATATAATTATTATTGTGGTCACGAATTTAAATCTCTTGCTCTTAGATCTTATATTCAAACATATAATTATTATTGTTTTACTATTACGTATCAGAAGTTTCTGGAAATTCACTGTCATACATCTGTTAAATGTCCATGCACAACCCATCTATGCAATACAGACATTTATTTCATTGGGATAATTGAAGAGTATCTGACTTACCGTCATATATGACAGATCAGTTTTCAGTAAAAAGTAAAAAAAACCAACATAAATACTGAAATTAGAGGAAAATAAAATCGTAAAGTCCTTAATCACATGGCAAAACCATGTAAATTTAAACTGTGTGCCCATTCTCTAGCTATATACCAACATAGAAATGAGTAAACTCATTTGCTAATCCTGTAACAGACAACACATGAGGGTAAATACCATTTCTTCTCTGTCTGTCAATGTTATACATCTTTGATGGATACCTATGTACAAAATAAAAATAAAAATCTTAATTTCAATTTTATCAAATTGCAGTCATCTATAACACTGAAGCATATGACCGCATTTTGAAATATCAGTCTGCCAGTTATAAAACTCACCATAAAAGAGGGACGAGCAAACTCGTAAATCGAAAATGAACTGACAACGCCACGGCTAAAAAATGAAAAAGACAAAAAATCGTACACAAAACATAGAAAACTAAAATGAAAGCAACACGAACCCCACCAAAAACTATGGGTGATCGCAGGTGCAACGGAAGGGTAAGCAGATTCTGCTCCAAATGTGACACCTGTCGTGTTGCTTATGTTATTATAAATCCAGTGAAAAGTTTTATTCGGGAGGTCACATTCATAAAAGGGAAGGGGATTATAGTTGCGATGTAAGGAACATATCGGATATCATTTGTGAAACTGATATTCCAATAACGGTCAACCAACTTGTGATGGCGTCCTTAAAACTTACGAAGGAATGATTTTAACTTCACCATTTAAAATAAATAAATAAAATAAATAATCGTTATTTCAAGAGGATGATCCAATTAGTTAGAGTCCTCAAAATAATAATAACATATTTATAAGTACATAGAGTATTATAAAGTTATATTACACACAATATACAATTGTATTTAAATAATAATGAAAAAGCATATTAATTTGCACAATTGATGAAAAATGTGTAACATTTGGTCTTAAAAGATACAAGTGTATTACTCATTTTTATTACATTTGGTAAACTGTTCCATATTTGAGAACCTGAATATCTAAATGTTTTCTTTAAAAAAATTGTTTTTGGTTTTGGAAGATTTAATAGTTTTTCATCAGCTGAACGTAAGTTATAATTTTGATTATCAGTAAAATGAAAATTTTCTTGTAAATAGTTAGGAACCATACCATTTAATGATTTAAATACAAGTATTGCCTTTTGGTATTGAATGCGTTTTTCCACATTTAACCAGCGTAAACTATTAAACAATAAACTGGATGACGTCATTATGTCAGCTTCTACTATAACCCTAGCAGATTTCTTTAATAACTTATTAAGTTTATTTATTCCACTTTCACAACAGCTTCCCCATATATTGCAACAATAATCAAATAATGGCAGAATATAAGCATTAAAATAGATAATACGTATATGCATAGGTAAATATTTTCTTATCTTTTGTAATAAATTGATTCTGTTTGATATAGTACATGACATTTTATCTATCTGCTGATTCCAATTTAGGTTTTTGTCAATATATAAACCAAGAAGTTTTTCACAATCTACATTTTCTATTTGATCATTTGAAATATTGATATCTAAACTGTTTCCAGTTGAACAAAGTCTTTGTTTTGAACCAACAATCATTGATTTACACTTTTTGGCATTTAATTTCATACAATTTTGCGAACACCAGTTTTCAATTACATGAATATCATTTTGAAGGTTAGAAGTTAACTGAAGTAAATTATTACCTTTACAATGTAATGTAGAATCATCTGATCCCCAAGGGTGACTGGTGTATAGAAATATGGTCACTTGGTCTTCTCCCGACCGGCAGTAAAACGCTTGCCGAAGTGGGGCGTCCGTTTGGCTGTGCGGGATGTATTAAGTTCGCAGTCACGTCCGGTCAGAAGGGGGACGTTAAATCCGATGCCTCGTGTAAAGAGAATGCCACGCTCTTTGCACGTTAAGAACCCTTGCAACAACTCTCTGAGGGGTCCGTAGGTGGCCTGTTGCAAGGCTAAATTTCTATCCCTATCCAATATACCCTCCTTTTCCGGTGGCAGTCCAAATTTCTCCGACCATCATCCCAGATGGCCTCTATTGTATCAACCTACCTATTGTATTTATTGTGAACTTGTTCTCGTCCTGAATATGCATGAAATATTTGCCACTGGACGTTAAGCAACCAACAATCAATCAATCAATCAATAGAATCATCTGCATATAAATCTATTAATGAATGTTCTATATTAAGTGGTAAATCATTGATATATAAAATAAATAACAGAGGGCCCAGGATAGAACCTTGTGGTACCCCAGTTTTTATGCATTTAGTATTAGACATGACGTTATTGACCTTAACTTGTTGGCTTCGTTCAAACAAGTATGATTTAAACCAGTCTAGTGTACAATTTGAAACATTATAATATTCAAGTTTTTTCAATAAAATTATATGAATAACCAGATCAAAAGCTTTCTTTAAATCTAAAAATATAACTCCGTTTACCTCTCCATTATCTATATTTGCCAACCATTCATCTACTAATTTCGTAAGTACAGTAGTACACGAATTTTTAGGTCTGAAACCTGACTGTGTAGTATTAAGAAGGTCATTACTATTTAAAAATATTAACAAACTATTAGCTATATGTCGTTCTATGATTTTTGAGAGACAAGGCAAAACTGCTTTTGGTCTATAATTATCAGGATTTCAGGCATCGCCACTTTAAAAAATTGGGCAAACTCTTGTAGTTTTAAAAATACTTGGAAATTTACCACTTTTGATGCTTAGATTAAATATATATGTCAAGGCTGGTGCAATGACATCGCTGCACATACTCAAAATATTTGGTCCGACATCATCTAAACCAGTTGCTTTTGACTTGTCAAGTTTTTTTAAATACATGTTTACATCTAAAATACTCATTTCTGGTATAATGAATTTTTCACTACCCGTTTGTAACTTTGATTTTACAAATTTATTGAGTGCATCAAATCTGGCACCATCATCATTATTACATAATTTGTCATCAACTATACGTTCAGCAATATTTGTGAAATGCACATCAACATCATTTTGAATTACACTATTTTTATATTCTAAATGCGTGATATTATTATGTACTTTTTTAGGATTTAGACTTTTGACATACTTCCAAATAGTTTTACTATCTTTACAATTTGAAATAGCATTTTTATTTACACTATTTTTATATTCTAAATGCGTGATATTATTATGTACTTTTTTTAGGATTTAGACTTTTGACATACTTCCAAATAGTTTTACTATCTTTACAATTTGAAATAGCATTTTGGAAATATTTTTTCTTTGCCTGTTCTACTAAAAATGTAACCTTATTACGCCAAATTTTATAATTATATATATCACCAATTCTTTGAAAATAATCTCTTTGGTGTCTAGCGCTATTTATATCAGAAGTCCACCACTCTGGTTGTTGGGTATTTTTCACCCTTTTAATTTTCTTAGGAGCATGTTTGTCTAGGGTGCTCAGAAATAAATTATACCAATAATTAGCTGCTTCATCAACATCTCCAATCGATTCAATGAGATAAAAAGGAGCATTTGTTAAATTTTCAATAAATTTATTTTTATCAAATTGTTTGAATGATCTATATTCTATGGACAAATGCTCCATTTTTGTTATTTTGGGGTTAAGTTTTCTTGTTACGCAAACAGGATAATGATCACTGACACCTAGGCACCTTTACTTCTATAATATGGTCTACATCGGTCGTATATATATGGTCTATGGTAGTTGCACATTTTTCTGTTACTCGTGTCGGTTTATGTACAATTTGTTGTTAACCATACAAATTAATACAGTCCTTCCATTTTTGATTTCCGACAACCGTATGATTTATATGTGAAAAGTTTATATTAAAATCTCCTAAGAGTATAATTTCTTTATTTTCTGCAGACGCTTTATCTATTTCTTTTTCAGCTGAATCAATCCAAGATTGAAATGAACTCGGTGGACGATAAAAAATGCCTATTAAAATAGAGTTTGTGTTTGGAAATTTAATTTCAATCCATAAAGATTCAATACTACTTATTTCTAAATCGATTCTTCTCTGATGCCATACACTATTTCGTATGTATGCAATCACACCTCCGCCATAATTAATAGCGTTTCTATCTATTCTTTCTATTTTGTAACCTTCAATTTGTAATGTTTCGGTACCAATTTCATCATTTAAAAATGTTTCTACCATACCAAATATATCAAATATTTGTTCATATTTTAATAGAAATTTTATTTCTTCAATTTTTGGTTGTAAATGTTGAATATTTAAACAACCTAGTTTAAACCCTTTTTTAAACAACCAACTTGCTTCATTATTTCTACTTTTATTTACAAAACTAGGTGTTTTATTTTGACTCTTTCTATGTCTGTTTTGAGATTTTCTCCAATTATTATTATTACTGTTGTTTATATTATTAATGTCTTTTATATTACATGAACATTGCATACTACTACATTTATCACATAACAGATTTAAAACATTATATCTGTTTGAAAAACTAGAACAAGCTAAATGCTACCTATGAACATAATCTGACTTACGTACAGAGTTTGGTGAATGATAGTAAAAAAATGGTGCTCTGTCTACATTTTGTCTATTTAGCTCATTATTGTTTTGCCCACGAGTCACGAGCGTTCATATTCAGATCATTTCTGTCCTTTACGTTTATGGGGTTGATTCCTGAATGGTTGAAATTTCTTCTGTGTGTTGTACTTATGTTGATCCGAGATTGATATCTTGGTTTTGTAGGGCTCCTTCTGAAGTTGTTTGCGTAATATTGGTGACTGGAACTTTGATATCTATTTCTGTTTTGTTGGTTCAAATGATGCTGTATTTGTTTTCCCTTGAATACTTTAATTACTTTATTAACATTTGCCAACAACTTTATTGTTCCATATCTATTTAGATGAATGCCATCTGTGGTGTAAAATGATTTAGCTATATGATCATCTTTGTAGACAAAAGATTCATAATTTGATCTGAATTTGACATCATTATAATGGCACATTTGTTTTAGGATTGTGTTATACTCAGTAACATCACATTGTATCCTTGGCAATATTCCAGATACAATTGCTCGACAGTTTTGACATCTTACAAAGTTACTGATTTCTTGGAAAATGTCCACAAATTGATGTACATTCATTTTGCTACTTGCATCATTGCCATCTACATGAATTATAATTGTGTTGTATGAACTCAGATCCATATTTCTTATGTCTTCGTATAAATCTAGTACATTTGCTCCTCTGTGAACATGGACATCTATATAATCTTCTAATTTAGATGGGTCAATTCCCTTTAGGACTGAACTTCCTGCAATTAAAACCCTACTTCCTGATAATGGCAGTTTTGGTTGGGTATCATACACAGAATTTTGTGGTTCTTCATTTATATCAGCATTTATTGACTGATTTATATCAGCATTTATTGACTGTTCTAGTTCATGTGAATGTTCTTGTAATATTGTTTCATATATTGTTTTTGGAATTGTTTGCTCTTCATCTAACATTGGGGTACATTGGTTACACGGATGGCAGGTTTGGTGTTACATTCTATACATCTACAAAATATGATCGATCAAAGGTTTAATCTAATTCAATTATACACAAATGGGTAAAATTGTCTAAAAAAATATATATATAATACAAATTAAGTTGGTTCAAGATTTTTTTCAGATACAATTGTCAATATACATTAGAAAATTATCTTGATCAAATGACCGATCTAAGGTAACAGCTAATACAATTATCAAAAAAGTTGTCAAATTAATACATATTATAAAAATATTTTGATGAAATGACCGATTTCAGGTAACATCTAATTCAATTTATTTAGTTATCTATTAGATATTTTCGGTTGTCTAAAAAAAAAACAATGGGCATTTTAAGTGGAGGTAACTCTAAAACTGCATTTTCTGAAGGATTCTACATGGAATTTTCCTATTTTGTATTTTGGCCGGAAAAAAAAGTACGGTGACCCTATCTTTTCTTTTGAAAATCTCAAGCATTGTTTGAAAGCTATTTTTTTCTCAAGTATTTAACAATTCTATCATTTTGAAAAATGAGGTAGACAACAGATGATCTTTTGATCCAGACAGCTTTACAGTGTCTCATGTCATTCAAATACTAATTTAATGATTTAGTTTTCTCTCTCTTTAATTCTGTTATTACTAATAAAATCTTTTTATTAACCTTCCCACCATCATCTAAACCCATGCTACAATTTTGTATAAACAACAATGATTTTGGATAGACTGAATTGAAACAAGCTATCAATCAAGTAATTATTTCAAAAAAAGTGTCACATCTGAATATCTCATCCCCTTCTCCCTTCAGTTCAAATTGGTCATTCTCCATACTTTAAATTCTGTTTTTGATTATGAGAAGAAATGGTTCTTCTGTTACTTTGGAATCACTGAAGTACAGCACCTGATTGAACTTCTTCAAAAGCAATGCAATTCCTAAGATGGCTGCGCACTGACTTGTGTCTGAAACAACAAATATAACATCATACAGTTTTATTCCACAAAAATACAAAATACACTCATTCTGTTCTATATATAATATGTATGATATATAGGTCAATGTCACAACAATATTAACTTTTTTATATGACATGTATGAGGCTGAAATACTGGAAGGGTTAAGTTTTATCGAGCATTGCAGTTTTGTTCAAAATACAGAATAGTTAACCTCTCTTGATTTTTGCTGTGAAGAATTTAAGGTTTTACCAAAAAAGATTTATTTTAGCTAATGGAAAAATAGAAAATGCAGTGATTTAATAATAAACATCAAAATTAATATAAAATATACCACAGTACATGTAAAATTAATTCAATATCATCTATTAGTCAGATTATACATGTATATGCCTTTATATATAATTTTATATTTTTTCTTAAAAATCTCATTTCTAGTGTTTTTGTTTTGATAGATCTATTGATGGCTGTTAAATTTAATGCATATTCAAGATGAGAGCATGCTAATGTAATATGAATATAAACTTTGGTTTGTACTAGGCTGACACACTGAGTCCTTTTTTTTTCAACATGCTAGTCCACAATATATGGAATCAGTTCAAAGGAAGCTAGATTAAACATACCAAAGACAAAAACGATTTAAAAAATAGTTGTACCAACAAGTTATGTTTTAACTAGAGAAACACAATAATAAAATAATAAACTTACAATTTCCCTGGTCATCAGATCTTTGTACAGCTATTAATTTAAATCATTAGTTCAAAATTTCATAACGGATTGTCAAAGTTAGGGTTGTCTTAAAAACTTTTTTTTACATAAAATGATAAAATTTATTTATTTTTTAATTTTTTATTGACAACCCTGCATAACATCGAGTATCTTCTTTAGTGACTCTATCTTCACTTCAACACTAAGGTGTTGGTTCAGAAGCTTCTTGTTTTATCAATGATGATGATAAAAAAAAAATATCCCAAAATCTAAAGAGCTCGTGTCGCTCACCTTGGTCTATGTGAATATCAAACAAGGCAGCAGATGGATTCATGACAAAATTGTGTTTTGGTGATGGTGATGTGTTTTTACATCTTACTTTACTGAACATTCTTGCTGCTTACAATTATCTCTATCTATAATGAACTTGGCCCAGTAGTTTCTGTGGAAGATGGTAGTAAAACGTTACAAATTTTATGAAAATTGTTAAAAATAAACTATACGGGACAATTACTCCTTAGGGGGTCAATTGACCATTTTGGTCATTTTGACTTATTTGTAAATCTTACTTTGCTGAACATTATTGCTGTTTACAGTTTATCTCTATCTATAATAATATTCAAGATAATAACCAAAACACCAAAATTACTAATTCAGGGGCAGCAACCTAACAATGGGTTGTCCGATTCATCGTACTCAATTTTCAGTGTACATTTGTACTCAATTTTTTTTTATAAATGTTGACTATTACATTAATGAGATCTCACTGTCTTACGTGTTATTAGTGATTCTCAGTATAAATAAATACACATATGTATTGTAAACATTTACATGTATTTTAGAAAAAATGTAGATTTAAAATCGTCATTGAAAAAAATTATTTTTGTCTTGGTTTTTCTATGACGACCCCATCAAATTACATAGGCGGATCCAGCCATTATCAAAGGGGGGTCCTTTGTTCCCTTTGAGGTGCATTTTTGGGCGAAAAACAACATATACTACTGAATTTGATTAGGAAATCTATCCTATATATACTATTTTCTTACAAATTTACTTCTTCTTCTAACGGATAATGATTACAACCAACAAACTGAATATTTTTCGATGATATCGTTTGAATTTGGTTCAGCATTGTCACAAACGTTTTAAAATACTCGACTGATGGCGCTTACTCTTCCCCAGTATGTACTGTAGATTCAATTGAGAAAAGAAATGGGGAATGTGTCAAATTGACAATAACCCGACCATAGAGCAGACAACAGCCCAAAGGCCACCGATGGGTCTTCAATGTAACGAGAAACTCCATCACCCGGAGACGTCCTTCAGCTGACCCCTTAAAAAATATGTATTCTAGTACAGTGATAATGGCCGTCAAACTAAGCTCCGAATTATACACAAGAAACTAAAATTAAAAATCATACAAGACTTACGAAGGCGAGAGGCTCCTGACTGGAGACAGGCGAAACATTACTTGGGGTTTAACATGTTTATGAGATCTCAACCTTTCCCCTATACCTCTAGTCAGTTTAGAAAAGTAACATTAGTTTATTTTTGTTTTAGTTTTGTTAATGTTAAGAGTTCAGAGGTAGATCCCCCTTCCCCTTCCCCCTATTTTTGGTAAAAAAAATGGTTACTTATATAGGGAATCACTGAAGCGTGACTGGAGCAGGTCCCCTCTTAGGCAGGCAGTGTCCCCCCAATTATGAATATTTCGGGATCCGCCGTTGTCTGGCATGGTTCTTACTCTGACTTCAGTTTTTTTTTATTTCTTTATAAGGAAATTGGTCAAGTTTATACACTAATAAATTCTTTAAAAAGGTGTTTAATCCTATAATAGATGTTGTCAAGACAGAATTAAAGTTAAAATCAAACTCATTGCATTACAATACTCAAATGTCTCATTTGATTAATCTAAATATTTTCTCATTTTTTGAAGATCCTAACTGAATTAAAAAAGGCCGTTGTGCCCATAGAGGAATTTGCCTAATCTATTATAGGAGGTTACTGCAGTTCTGGGGTTGATGTCAACTCTCCAGATAGAATAACGTTGTGCCTGCTACTTGTAAGTTTAACATTAACAAAAATTACTAAGACCATTGATTATAATGCTTATTTAAATTTTTAAAGGCATACTTAAGTCCATGGTGATAGATTATTATATTACGGTTTATTTCCTCTAATGAACTAAAAAACAATAAATATGTTTGGAAGCAATGAGGTTGAAAATAATCAAGTTAAAAAAATAGCTAATTGTTTTAAAATGTTCTGTCATTTGTTGACCTTAATATAAAAACATAATAGTCCAATGATATTTATACATGAAATTGATTGAATAACTATATAGCTACACAAATGTAATCGCCATTCATCGGATATCAAGGTGTTATCTTAATAAGATATTTTATTAGGAATGATTTTAAACGCTATAATTTTTTGACATCACAAGTCAAAAGAAATAGTTCTGAGTGACAGAATATAAGTTCTTATTTATGCTAAAACAATAATAAATTAATTTACTTGATGGACACAACCAACAACAACTTTCTTAGAATTCAACTCGCTCCTGCATGGCTTATAATTGATTGTCGTTTTTGGGTTGATATAATGCTCCAATGTCGTCATCGTCTGAAGACTAATTTGGTTTGCGGACAATAAATTTAGTTGAAGTTAATGAATTTTTATAAAATTCCACAAAAATGTTCAATACCACAAACAAAAAGAAATGTTCAATCATGGTTTGACCTCTGTGGTCATATCAGGCTGCGCTTGGTGAAGCATTCTTTAGGTTATTGCGCAAGTAGATGGTAACAAGTTATCTGTAATATGAAATTAATTATTTGGAAAAATATCTATGTTTGTGGACTGAAAACCAATTGTATTTCTGATTATACTCAATGATTACATTATTTTTATATTTTTTATTTGTACAATATGATTTTTTTTTTAGTGTTGTTTAAACATTTTTTATTATACAGCGATCATTTCTGTATAAGAACAAAATGCTTACCAAGGACAGCCTAAAATTGGAAATAAGTGCAGATTTTTTTGCATTCCTTCAGGGAATACTATGATGAATTCATATGTACTGTGAAGGATGATAAATGGGAGACCCTCAGTGCCTTAGACCGGAGAACAACACAAACGGGTAAATTTTTATTAAGGCCCATCAAATATTATGTAGGTTTTAAGCAAATCTGAATTACGTAGAATATATATCTCTGTTAAACCACCAACCACTTTTATATATATAAATATGTGTGTTACTTATTCAATTATTTAGATATGTAATGTCAATAGAAATGTTCTTGTCCAAAATGTTTTTTAATGTAATACAAAAATCTGCAAAATGTGTAATATAAATGAATTGCAAACTCACTAACAACACTTTGACACAGTTCTAAAAGTAAGACTACGATGATAATAATCACATGTGGATCTGTCAAACTGTTTTCATGAGTAATCGAGTCTTTTATATTTATCAATTTATCAATCTTTTTTGAGTAAATCAGTTAAATATGTAAAGAAGGTATATATACCATTTTAGAAATTGCATAGTATCATATAGGAAAAGCAAATTTAAAACAATTATTTAATGTGATTAAATATAGTTTTTATTGGTTAATTGTTCAAGTGAATGTAAGTTATCTACATTCATGGGCATAACAACTCCTTGTTAAATTTGTTAATAAATTAGATATTACCTTAAATCGGTCAATTAACCACTTTTTGTATAATTGAATTAGATGTAACCTTTGATCGATCATATTTATTAACTAAAAAGTTGTCAAATTTACAGTAAAATGTAAAAAAATCATTATTTAAACCGTTGGCAGGTTTGATGTTACATTCTATACAACTATTTTTAGAATATATATTGTTTATTTTCATTGTTTTATATATGTAAACTATATTATGTATAATGTTTTAATATGTATAATGTTTTAAGCCATTGGTCTATATGGGCGTAAAGTGCTTTTAAATAAAGTTTATCACAAATGGAAATTTTTCAAGAAATTCTATATTCTACAAGCACAACTATGATGTAGTACATAGTTTTTTTTTAGCCAAGACATCCATACGATTTAGACGTTTTAGAATTTCATAATTCACTAGAATTTCTAGGTGGTTGCAAAACATTATTTTTTTTCGCGGTCCTTTGTATCATGGCCAGAGTTCCGGAAATCTAAACGACATCACAAAACATCTATTGAATTAAAGAGGATCCAAGTGGTAAGAAAGGGTCTGCGAAGGCTGGGCACACTACAAGCAGTGATTTCAGCGGTTCTCTTTTGCTCACATTTTCGTTACTTCTCCAGAAAATGATGGAATACAGCCTTTCATCGAAAACAAAACTATTAAGATATATTAAGATGAGCCCCAATCAAAAATAGTTACAGAAGCAGTAGTATTTTATTTGATTTTTAATTTGTAACAAATTAAGCATGCCAAATGCGGTATATAAACAAAAGTGGCAGTAAAAACGTCCTTCATAAATAATCTGCACATTTTCAAGATGATCACGATCGTTTAGGACATCCCTAACCTCTTGTACAATATCATTTTCTTTCTTCGAATAACCATTTGTCTACAACACTCCCAATAACACTTTTGATCCACTAAATTTTTCCGACTTAGTCGGTATAGTTTCGGTTTGTGCCCTTTGAACTTAAGGACGTTTAACTATGGCAACAGAATACGCATGCTCA
The DNA here is from genome assembly GCF_963676685.1 of Mytilus edulis. NCBI lineage: Eukaryota > Metazoa > Mollusca > Bivalvia > Mytilida > Mytilidae > Mytilus > Mytilus edulis. The sequence goes on from NC_092354.1 coordinate 24,344,462, forward strand.
AAAATCATTTCTGTGATTGGACAAAATGCTGTCAGGTTGGGTGATTTGGTTGTGTTTAAAAAACGTCTCGTTAATTATATCGTGATGGAAAGCAAGTGAAAAACTATAAATGACATCTTAATTGAACCAGATCATGCAGATGTGTATATGTGTGCGGAGAAATTAGATAATAAGAATGAGGAACAAGATGAGGAGGATGAGCTGTATTACAGCAATAGAGATATAACTTCTCTTCAGATGAAGTCCTACGGAGTCGTTCTTGATCTTATGCAATAATAAAAAAAATTGAGATTCATTCAGCTCTTCCCTATATTTTTCATTATCCTGGGAAAACATTTAATCCAAAAAGCTCATTGTATAGCTTCACAAAGTGCTCAAATGCCAGGATTTTTGCATCTAATTAAAAAAAATCAAAGGAGAGCATGCCCCCCTAGTTCGTTCGGGCAGCTTCACTGCCCTCAGGACTACCACCGAGATATAAGGACTACAACATATCAATACCAACTAGTCATGTGGACTACAGTACTTGCAACCTTAGGCGTTACTATTTCAGCGATCAGTCAAGTTCGCGTCAAACTCACGTCAGCAATCCGTCAGACTTATAGTAAAAGTAATTGACTGATCGGACGGATAGTACCGATCGACCTTGATGACGGCTTGAACTTTAATACGTCACATGATAAACTAATACAAACTACGGAATCTTAGTTTCGTTTAATTTAATTAAAATGGCGACTCTTGAAAATCGAACGTTCAATGATACATTTTGTTTATTAATTATTTAGCAAAGTTTTATGAATTGAAATGAAAAGAAATGAACAGATAAAACCTAAATTGAAATATCATCAGTAAAGAATGGTCTTTTTCGTTTTATTTAGTGTATATATTTTCAAAACCGGCGAGTTCTAAAACGGTGTCTACATCGCGATTTTTATTTCATTATTTTCCAAACATTCTCGGGAAAAACAAAATGAAAGAATCAGTTATTGAAAAATGTAGTCTATTTTTTTTTCAATATTTTCAATTTTTGTATCCTTATCATCATAAAATTCTTTAAAAAAAACTTATCATAATCACGGACTTTCTATATTCTCGTCACAATCGAAGCATTTAAAATAACAAATTACAAAAATAACTGCTGTATTTTTTAACAAGAAATAGAAATAATTTTAAACAATGCAAACAACATTACATTATATTTTTCTGATAGTCTTTTTTTAATAAAAAAGATAACTACTCCTAAACAATAAAAAGTACAAAAATCCAATGTTGGTAAACATAAATATATGGTTTTATTATTTTAAACAATGCGAACAAAATTTTAGTATGATTTTTCTGATATCATTTTAATTTTATGAAAAAAAACTATTCTCAACTATAAAAAGTACAAAAATCCAATGGCGGTCAATAATTTTCAGTAAAATGAAACAATATTTGCATTTTAGGCAACGCGTATAAAAATTTAATATCTTTTTCCTTAAAGTAAGATTATTTTATGAAGAGCAGTCAATCCTGATGTACAAAAAGTACTGAAATCATATGACGGTTAATAATTTGTATCAAAATAAATCAATAACAACATTCTTATTCCACCAAAATAAAAGTTTAAGTATTTTAATTCTCATTATATCTCGATTCTGATTAGGAGACTTGTCTCAAAATGGTAAAAATAACTGATTTCAAACAAAATAGTATCATTTTTGATAAAAAGGAGAATAATTTTGATTATTTTAAACAATGCGAACAAAATTTTAGTATGATTTTTCTGATATTCTTTCAATTTTATGAAAAAAAACTATTCTCAACTATAAAAAGTACAAAAATCCAATGGCGGTCAATATAAATTTTCAGTAAAATGAAACAATATTTGCATTAAAGGAAACACGTACAAAAATTTTATATCTTTTTCCTAAAAGTAAGCATATTTTATGAAGAACAGCCAATCCCGATGTACAAAAAGTACTGAAATCATATGACGGTTAATAATTTGTATCAAAATAAATCAATAACTACATTTTTATTCCACAAAAATAAAAGTTTAAGTATTTTAATTCTAATCATATCTCGATTCTGATTATAAGACTTGTCTCAAAATGGTAAAAATAACTGATTTCAAATAAAATAGTATCATTTTGATAAAAAGAAGAATAACTTTGATTATTTTAAACAATGCGAACAAAATTTTAGTATGATTTTTCTGATATTATTTTAATTTTATGAAAAAAAACTATTCTCAGCTATAAAAAGTATAAAAATATAATGGCGGTCAATAATTTTCAGTAAAATGAAACAATATTTGCATTTTATGAAACGCGTACAAAAATTTTATATCTTTTTCCTAAAAGTAAGCATATTTTATGAAGAACAGCCAATCCTGATGTACAAAAAGTACTGAAATCATATGACGGTTAATAATTTGCATCAAAATAAATCAATAACTACATTCTTATTCCACAAAAATAAAAGTTTAAGTATTTTAATTCTCATTATATCCCAATTCTGATTAGAAGACTTGGCTCAAAATGGTAAAAATAACTGATTGCAAATAAAATAGTACAATATTTGATAAAGAGAATATTAATTTTGGTAATTCTAAACAATGGGAACAAACTTTTAATATCATTTCTTTGACATTCTTTTAATTTCATGAAAAAACAACCTATTCGAAACTATTAAAAGTTCAAAAATCCAATGGCGGCCAACAATAACCGTTTTCGTAGAAATAAGTTCATGTTAACAGAGCCATATAATACAATTATGTATTATATGTCTCTGATGTTTATAATATTTAATACGAAAATATTAATCAACACAAACAATTTAAAGCTCTAAGCATCTTATTCTATTAAACTATTTTTACTTTTGTATTGCAACTAATTTTATTACAAATTATAACGTGTAAATTAAGGTGTCTTCGTAGAGGTCCGCGTTAATCGACCGTAAACACTGTGGAGTTCGGTTTACATAAGAATTTTAAATATATACGTATCCGTCCGATCCGTGCATCAATTTAATTTACTGATCGATCGGTGACAGTTGTCAGGGTAACTCTCACATAGGTTATTTGACTTATCTGACGGATCCTATGGGTCACCGATCACCGATCACTCATCGATCAGTCAAACATCCGTCACCGATCATTCACCGATCAGTCAAGTTCACGTCAAACAGTAACGCCTAAGGTTGCAAGTACTGTACTAAGGTAAAATAGTTAGTGTCAAACCCTGACGTGGTTTTAAAAGTTTCACCAGAGGGATTGTTTGAATGAAAGAAGTTCTTCACCACTTAATACGAAATAATTTGAGGAAAAAAGAAAATATCTTGGAAATTCTGTAAAGGTAAATATATTATTTTATAGAGAGGAAAGGAGTAGGTCCGATAAGGACTGATTTTGGCCTCAAATTTCAGATTCATCAGACGAAAGATTTTGACCACTTTTTAAACACTTAAGTGTCTATTTCTTTTGAATCAATTAGTTTATGTGAAAGATTTTAACTACTTTAGTCATTAAAAACGATCCGATTCAAGCTTAAATATGAAAAATCTACCAAATATGCAAAACAATGTCACTTTTCAGATGGTTTTTGTCAAAAATGAAAGTGGCCGCATCCGTGTTCATCCTCAACCGTTATATATGTTATGTATTATCATAAAATACAACTTAGATTTCAATATTAAGGATGAACACGAATGCGGCCATTTTCGTTTTACACGAAAACCGTCCAATATTTAACTAAAATGCTCGAATTGTGAAGATTTCAGTAATTTAGCATGACTTAATGGTGCTAGTACCCGATAAATGTGCATTGTATTGTCAAAAAGAGACCATATTTATGTAGCAGAAGCATTCTTCTGTCCAATAAATCACTAAAATATTACATTTTAACAATTTTGTAAAACTGCTATATTTTGGGGCTGAAAAGGGGTCTTACTGGACCTACTCCTTTTAGAGGGATTATATTTGTATTTTAAGACTTGTTTTTCCCTATACATAATTATAAAACTGTATAAACAACTACCAAAACGTAAAAATACAATTTTGGGGTGTGAAGGAAACAAATTAAACAACAAAGCGCAAACATATACTGTTATTTGTATGTTGAGTTGCCAAATTTTATGCTATAAGTCACATGTTTTTCATTGTATTTATATATTTACAAGTAACAAGAATCATTTTTTAGTCTTCATGTATAAATGTGAAATCATGATCAAATACATACTTCAGATTATTTTGGATAAACCTCTGACATCAATCTTAAAGGATTTTAATGATTTGCTAGGTATTCATTCAACTTGATTATTTTGAAATATCAGATATGAAAAACTAACAACTAAGTGATGAAATTCAAACTGACTGACTTCTTGTATAGAAAGCTGGCAGTTGACGCATCGGTCGATAGAAATCCAATCATGCAGCTAAGGATGAAGCTCTTTTTTTTGGCAATAAAGAGCTTATTCATCATCAATGTATGAGAGTTCTAAATTGGAATTACCAAGGGTTGCACATTTGAACTCTTTTTTTAAGAAATGGCAAAGATATTTCAGTTGTTTATCAATACAACAAAATATGAAATAATTGCCAATGAAATAATTCTCAATTAAAGACCTAAAGTAGCACAATACAAAGATTTGTTCACTCCCAATCAGACAACTTTAAACTGATGTAATTCATTTCATCCTTCTTTATATTTTATAAATGAGGTACGAAAAGAAAGAAGAAAGATTAATCTTTCAAATTGTGATAATTTTATTATGACATAATTATTACACAATCAATAGTTATGTAATTAGTTGCTATATTGTGATGTCCACACTTGAATGAATTTAGCGTCTTTGTTCTTCATAGCATCCCATAATATTTTATAGATTCTTTTACAACACAGCTTGACCTCCAAAACAGTGTCTCAGATTTCCAAAAACATCAATAGAACACATTTTATACAACATTGAATTTAGTGATCTCTTATGAATTGGTGTTGCAAACTTCATTGAAGATTTATGAGATAATGAAATACAATAGGAAAAATCTGAGACACAGTTTTGGAGGTCAAACTGTGTTGTGCAAGAATCTATAAAATATTTCGGGATGCTATGAATAACAAAGAAGCTAAATTCATGCAAGTATGGACATCACAATATAGCAACTAATTACATAACAATTAATTATGTAATAATTATGGCATAAAGAAATTATCACAATTAGAAAGATTAATCATTCTTCTTTCTTTTGGTACCTTATTTTTAAAATTTAAAGAAGGATGAGTGGAATTACATCAGTTTAAAGATGTCTGATTGGGGATGAAAATTTTTGTATTGTGCTACCTTAAAGACCTAAAGTAGTGAATATAAAGCCTTCAACATGGAGCCATGACTCTCATTGCAAAGTAAGCTATTAATGACTTGTAAAACAATTCAGACGGGACAAATATGTATGACATATTACAATACATGGGATGGAAAGATAGATTAATCTTGTTCAACGTCATATATTCTGACCCATTTTTAAAATATTGTGCAAGTTTGCGTGTAATGCGATACTATATTTGGTATTTAACAACTATGTTTCTTTATACCTAAACAACACATCCAGATCCGCATTATGCTGCAGCTCAATTTAAGAATTTACGTGAACTAGCCGTGAACCTAAATAAGGATAAGGCAGTTCTTTTTTGCTGATGATAAATCAAAAATCCCAATTAACGAACCAGGTAAATTACATGTATTTGATATTATAACTCTTTCATTCATGGTTGCAAAGCACAACAGAGCGAAGTAAAATAAATGGTCTGCTATTATTATTCGAAACATTTTATGGGAGTTAATATATTTGTTCGTTTAATTTAGAAACAATCACTTAAGCCTTCCGGTATACGTAATTATAAAGCCTATCACATATGCCATAAAACCTAATCATACAAGCTCCTGCAAAAAGACTATTCATTACATCCGTGTTCCTTAGAGATTTTAGCCCTTAAACATCACCCTTTTGGTTCATTGCACTTTAGCGTGATAAACCATCGGACATCATCGTACTTTAGCGAACAAACAGCCGTCGCACATTAGCGTAAGACACCATCGTACTTTAACGAACACACAGCCGTCGCACTTTACCGTAAGACACCATCGTACTTTAGAGAACAAACAGCCGTCGCACTTTACCGTAAGACACCATCGTACTTTAGCGCAGATCATAGCACTTTAGAGTCCTACATATATTTGAGGATAAATTTTAATGGAATGTATGATTTTATCAAATATTAATATCATCCTTATTTAGAAAATAATGCAGTGTCTTCTTGGTTATTTTTAAACTGGTCTCGACTTAGCGTACTCACATGATGCATGGGTTACCTTTATATTTGGTATTACCAGAAACAAAATCAAAAGCCCCCCCTACCCCCCCCCCCCCTTTTCCGAAAATCAAATGATTGCTGCCTAATGTAAGCATGCTGTCTTTAAAATCACCAGTTTGATTGATAAGGTTTGCTTTATCAAATACAGTTATAAACGCTTTCAACTTGAAATCAAATATAGTAAGATAAGTGATGCTAGTAGAACACAGCAGAGATATACAAAAAATGCTAGACAGTGCTTAGATGTAATGTGCAACACGATTTTTCCTTGAGGAGGTGAATTTCTTAAGTTGGCTTTATTGATAGAAGATGGAACAGATCAAAGCGAGAAGGTGACATTAGAGGTACTGGTAGAAATTTACAAAATTTTGAATAAAAGGAGGACATGCTGGTACCCTAAATTTATGCGAACAAAAATTTGAAAAAATATGGCTGATTTACTATGCGGGTATATAGATTTATAAAAAAAAGTGCACACATGGTCAGTTTTTGTCAACACGGTCAAATAATTTTGTTGCACAAGTCAGCAAGAGGTATCAAAACTACTGAAATTTTGTTACGTATCAATATTTTGAATAAAAGGAGGACATATGCTGGCACCCTAAATTTATGCAAACAAAAAATTGTTGTTTTTGTATAGCAATATTGCTGTCCATTGTAATATATATTGAATCCTGACATAACAAATATGGCTGATTTACTATGCTGGTATATAGATTTACAAATTAAAGTGCACATATGGTCAGTTTTAGTTGATGCAGTCAAATAATTTTGTTGTACAAGTCAGTATGAGGTATCAAAACTACTGAAATTTTGTTACGTATCAAAATTTTGAATAAAAGGAGGTCATGCTGGTACCCTTAATTTATGCAGGTATATTGATTTATAAATGAAAGTGCACACATGGTCAGTTTTGGTCAACTCGGTCAAATAATTTTGTTGTACAAGTCAGTATGAGGTATCAAAACTACTGAAATTTTGTTACGTATCAAATTTTTGAATAAAAGGAGGACATATGCTGGCACCCTAAATTTATGCAAACAAAAAATTGTTGTTTTTGTATAGCAATATTGCTGTCCATTGTAATATACATTGAATCCTGACATAACAAATATGGTTGATTTACTATGCTGGTATATAGATTTACAAATTAAAGTGCACACATGGTCAGTTTTAGTTGATGCAGTCAAATAATTTTGTTGTATAAGTCAGTATGAGGTATCAAAACTACTGAAATTTTGTCAAGTCTGGTCATTTATTGGTTTTTCTTATCGTTGGGAGGCACCCTATGTTCACTGACTTACAACAATGTCCTAGGGTCTCTGTGTGATCTTCATACCTTAAAAATCATACCTCATTTCCTTTTGATAACTTTGTATGTATATGTAGGAATTAAATTTATGGCGTATATATGACGTAATGTCGTTCCAAAACTATGGCAGATTTTAAATCGTCTATTTTGTCCATTTGCAAATTAATAGCAGAACATCTAACATGGGAAAAGGGGGGGGGGGGGGGGGGGTCCGCACAAACAATATTTATATGATTTAACTTCGAATCGTTTGCATAAAAAAGTGTTGACCTAGCTTCTCCTCATAGGACATGTCTTTTCAAGGATAATTTAGTGACCAAAAATCATTCATGAGATCACGAAAAAATCTCACAGCATTTATGAATCTATTCAAAGAGTTGTTTATCCAGTCGTAAGGTTAAACGTGCAGCTTTTATTTGATCTTTACGTTGGCTGTAAAACTGCTATATATCTACCAATAACAGAAAGAACTAGACGCCAAATACCATCAACTTATCTATATTCAAGATGGCAAATTGACCTAAAGCGATTGAGTGTTTTAGGTCAATTCCCTTGCCTCTGCAACTTCGTACTTTATTTGGCTTCTTTTTTTTTTATAACTGTTTTGGATTCGAGCGTCACCGATGAGTCTTTAGTAGACAAAACACGCGTCTGGCGTCTATATAAAATTGAGTCCTGGTATCTATGATGAGTTCTTTTTAAATAAAGCATTTTGTATTGTTTAAATACAAGGTTTCAATATAATATTAAGCATAGCCTTTTAGGTGTCAAGTATATGTATAGTGTAAAAAAAATATGGAATTGTAACTTGTACATACATATTTTTATCTGATTCTGTAACTGTAGAAAGGAAAACAGCGCGCAAATTGTACCGTTATCGATCATATTTTGCTGCGTAAACGCTTTTGAAACAGCAGTTTGACTAAGCTTACAAACATCAAAATATCATAAAAAAAGGCAACAGTAGTATACCGCTGTTCAGTAGTTATCAAAGGTACCAGGATTATAATTTAGTACGCCAGACGCGCGTTTCGTATAAGACTCGTCAGTGACGCTCATATCAAAATATTTATTTGGACAAAAAACAAAATCGGGGTAACAAACTAAAACTGAGGGAAACGCATAAATATAAGAGAACAACGACACAACACTACAATGTAACACACACAGAAACGGACCAAGCATCAGACAAAATCCCACGAGAATAACAAATATAACATCAAAACCAAATACAAGAATTTGGGATAGACAAGTACCGTGACACGTATTATCGCAATGTCAATTTACACTCAAAAATAAGAGAAAACAAACGACGCAACGTTAAATTGTAACACACACAGCAACGAACTATAATATAACAATGGCCATATTCCTGACTTGGTACAGGACATTTTTAAAGGAAAAATGGTGGGTACAACCTGGTTTTGTGGCATGCCAAACCTCGCACTTTAATGGCAATGTTAACTATAACATTGAAATGACAACATAATATTACAGGACTACAATACAAATAAATAGGAGAACGTATTAGATAAAGAAATAATAACGTCATTCGGTATCGTGTTACCTTAAATCAGACCTAGAAAATCTATTTATAAAGCGAATGGTTCCACAGTCGGACAAATTATCCAAATTAGGGTCTTCACAGGCAAATGAGAGCAGCGTCAACAATATAATAGCTTTAAAAGCTCCAAAAACTAAACATTTTTCCTTATCTTCCAGCCTGACTGCTGTACTGCAGAAGAATGAGGGATATCATTACATTTCAGAGGTAATAAAATTATTTAAACCTTGTACTTTTTCAGTTCTAGCACACATGACCTTCATTTGAAGATATCTTCTTACAGGAGATGAGTACCTTTGGTTAATAATAATAGTTCAACCAAACTTTTGGCAATTCTTTGATGAATGTTGGAGGGATTCCGCTAATTTACTGAACATGGAAAATGAACAGGGCAGTAGTTAGTTTCTGATATTAATAGACATCTTTATTTGAAAGAAAAAATGAAAAGCAGCACGATATAGAATCTATACTAGTTATATGAAATATACATTAGCAAAGTAAAACTTATTTGTCTGTCTTTTTTTGAATGAGACAAAGCACTCAGCGTATCCTGTAAGAATTGTTGACTTCACATAAGCACTTAGGAACTGCTCTGCGATACTTTTAATGTGCGTTAGTTAATTTAAAAAAAAAAAGAAGAACAATATGAGATTAAACTCTTTTTCCAGCGTTCTTAATTATTCGCAAGTTCATGATTATAAACCAGAGAATAGAGTGAGTGGTGTACTGAAATTTGGAAGTCTATAAACTGTTGATTCCAATGGGGTTTAGCGCTCTGAGTTGGAGCATCCAATAATCATCTCTTTTACTCCTAAGGACGTCTGACGTGTGGTCATAAGGATCGTTCTAGAGGACTTCGATGATTTCGAAAGACATATGGTGGATGTTGTTTGCGTCAGTTTCATTTACTTATGACGTTACAATCCTTCAAAAGTTACTTATGACGTTACAATCCTTCAAAAGTCACCAACGCCGGAATGTCAACTAACGACGTCTTTAACTACCATACAGTTTCTGTTCCAGGAACACGATGTCCAACAGCTCATATATTTGTGATGTGTGTCAAGAAAACTACACAAGCAAGAGCAGTTTAAAAAGGCATTTAAACCTTCACAATCAACAAACATATGATTGCGATAAATGTAACGCAAAATTCACAAGAGCAGATAGCCTGCTCAATCATGACAGGCGGATTCATCTTAAAAAGAAAAGGAAGTCGGAGCAACCTAACAATTTCGGTGGCAAGTATGTACAAGACGGACAAATCCCATCGCGTTCTGGACAATACACCACTCCAAACCTTTCAAAAGAGGAAATCAACATAACTCCTAGTGGTACTGATTCTTCTCTGGACTACATATAAGATGATAATGTTGATTCCGGTACGGTCAAAATAGGCGATCCAGATGACATTAATTTTATTGACCAGTTCCTCGAGACATAGAAACAAACTATAACAATTGTGCCGGAAAATCGGAATTAGTCATTAACTATGGCGACAATGGAATGCCCAACTTACCTAAAGAGGTTAGTTGGAAAGGACACACATAAGAGAAAGGAGGATACAATGGGCCATAAAACGGCATCAATCTACGTATGTAGATAATACATCAGCAAGCAACAGCATTGCTCTGAACCTGTGTATTTATGACTCTTATATTTTACTTTTTATATTTTGTATTTTTGCTATGTTATAATATTTATATAATAATACAAATTATTATTATTTTTTTTTATCTGTGTTTTTGGTTGTTACTATTAAATACACACACTCACGTTTAGTACAGTGCAGGCTTACAACGTCATCCACGTTTGATGTGTGAAACGTTATTTGTTAAAAAAAAATGTTGGCTAGACACGCGAAGAGCTGTGAGCATATTAAATGAGATTTACCCAGTAAACAATCAAACGTTGACATTACGTTGTGACAACGTAATACTATCGTTGTGACAACGTAGTAAAATTACATTGGTACAACGTAATTTTGTGAACTCCAAGGCACGTGCTGACAACCATCCACACAACGTTGGCACAACGTAATTTGTGACGTAATTTATTACCATCATAAAACGTTGTAACAACGTCACAGCACAACTATAAATGTCCCTTGTCCTCATTTAATTGATAGAATCAATGCAATTCCATTGAAGAAGTATGTAAATAAAGGCAACAGTAGTATACCGCTGTTCAAAACTCATAAATCCATGGACAAAAAACAAAATCGGGATAACAAACTAAAACCGAGAGAAACGCATTAAATATAAGAGGAGAACAACGACATAACACTAAAATGTAACACATTTAGACAAAATCCCACGAGAATAACAAATATAACATATATATATAACATCAAAACCAAATACATGAATTTGGGATAGACAAGTACCGTGACACGTCTTATCGCAATGTGAATTTACACTCAAAAATAAGAGAAAACAAACGACACAACGTTATAATGTAATACACACAGAAACGAACTATAATATAACAATGACCATATTCCTGACTTGGTACAGGGCATTTTTAAAGGAAAAATGGTGGGTTGAACCTGGTTTTGTGGCATGCCAAACCTCGCACTTTTATGGCCATGTGAAATATAACATCAAAATGACAACACAGGACTACACTAAAATAAATTGGAGAACACAATTGACAAAGAATCACACGAACAACAGCCAACAAAAGGCAACAAGTTCAAAATTTTAATACGCCAGAAGTGTATTTTGTCCACACAAGACCTATGTGTGACGCACAGATACAAAAGTTTGAAAGCCGAAACGAGTACAAAGTTGAACAGCATCGTAACAGGGTCTTTATTTTTTCTCTTGACCCGTTTTAAGTTGTAAATTTTTCTATGTGGGAAAGATGGACAGATATGTACTCTATTTCCAAACTGCCAGCTGTATATGAAATTGTCAAAAAGTTTTTTTTTTTAATCTTTTTGGCAGGTTTCAGTGTGAAATGTATAAATATCTAGTTTTCCCAAAAATAGTTGTTTAAGGTTTATAAAGTCTTAAGTTTTTAACTTTTGCAATACTGAAGTACAAGAATTACACATTTCCATTTAACAAATGCAACTTTTCTTTCTTTTAACACATAATACTTTTCAAAAAAAGGAGATTGTGTATGATGGGCAATAAGACAACCCTCTATCCTAAAATCAAATATTGATGATGTTAGCAATTATAGGTACATGTACAGCCTTCAACATGACATCTTGGTACATGCTTCAAATTCTGAATGTTTAGTGTTTCAGTGGCCTAGAATATAGATTTCACTATGATGGCGGAAATTCTAGAATGTAGGTTTCACTTTGACAACGGAAAACCATTTTTAATGAATTATTCAGAACTACAACAAACTACCACATTTACCTTTATATTTACTGAAAATTCATTCAGCTGGATTCACTACACGATTACAAGCTAGGAAAATTGGCCCAAAATTTGACTGTCTAATTTATAAATATATATATTCTACACAATTCATACACACTTCTAAAAATATCCCAAATGAAGAAAATACCTGAAATTCAATTCAACTAACTATTGCTTTTTTTCCATTGACCAACTAGAGATAATATAAAAAAGAAGATGTGGTATGATTGCCAATGAGACAACTGTCCACAAGAGACCAAAATGATAGACCCATCCAAAAGTTAAGTCTTCTTTTTTCTTACAATGTACATGTAGCTACATGAACCAATAAAAAGAATAATAGTTTGTTTCTGAATTTTTAATTTTTATTCCAAATTTTAGTCTTGTGTTGGTTGTATACATTGTACATGTCATTCCAAATGTTTGTGTTCTGCCCTATAATCAGCTGGGCAATTTGCGCAATTGTTTCTGCATACATGTAGTTGGTATTGGTAATGATTTCTACTCTAGCTCAGTCAATATAGTACACTGGATATGTAGGATGGCTTGTTTCGAAGCTAAGACATTTTCACATATATGTGGTTAAATTTTCGGAATACGAAGTGCGATTTTTTTTCACACAACAATTTCTTTGAAAATTTAATACTTTGAATACATTAAAAAAAACTCCATAGTTTTACATATTTATACTATATGATCCTCTACTTTCAAGATCAACACAAATGGTAAAGCTCAGTCACTTTTTAAAAATGAAACATGTTCAATATCACTACAGAGACAATTTTTGTGTTCCTCATTTGATGGCGCATTAGTTCCTCATTTGGAGGCGCATTAGGAATATTGAACCAGCTGGTCTTGTGTTGGTTTCAGATCTCTGAAAAAAAAAATCATAAATTATAAAATACAAAAAAATAAATTGATCCCAACTTATGAATTACAGCAGTTCTTAAAAATTATCCTGTGTTTAAACATAATCAATATTTTTTCTATTGCTGGTCCTATAATAAACTGCAGATTCATAATTATTTTGTGTTGTTACTGAGATGTTTGTATCTTTGCCAATTATACACATTTTGATGATGTATGTTAGAAATTTAACACAATTTCAACAGTATATAATTATTCATAACTTATGATTAACCTTTGTTCTTATTTAAAAAATAAATTTGTTGTTAAATTGAACATGTGTTAATAAAATTATGTCTGTTCCAGAAAATACTATGTCCGCCCCTAAGGGACAGCCCTAAGCCCTTTTAAAAAATAAATCCCAGCACCGACAGAATTAAAAATTAATAAGAACAACACTCCCTTTGCATTTTGGTATTTCATACACAACCACCCCCAAATAAAATTTAAGAAAAGAGCTTTTACTGGGGGAGAGGGGACATAATATTTTCTGGAGCAACCAGTGGTTATTTTACAAATAATAATGAGTCGAAATAATTAATAAAGGAAGTTTGGTTTCACAATATTGTCATTTTTCAATTAATTTAAGATATGCAAAGGATTCTACCTTAATAAATTTAGAATGTACATCGATACAACAAGACCTCATAGCATATGCCAATGAACGCAATCTATAAAATCAACAAATTATAATTTGATAAATAAAATTAATATAAGAAGAATGTGTCCATGAGTCACAAATGATCTTATCAAACTTAATTTAAAGGACATATCTAGAGAACAGTAAAGCAGATGCTCTCCAAATTCAAACTCTGCGTTTTATGATAATAAGCGTTGTGTATTGGTTGCATATTAACATGTGGTTTAGGCAAACTTTTAGATAACAGAATCCAATTTTGAGTTCAATGTACATGTATGTACGTACAGTACAAGAGTTAAACTATATCACTCAGTTAAGGAGGACATAAAAAGAGCTGATCAACTGATGTTTACCTTTTTAAAATCTTGGTCCAAATTTTTGAGCTGGTGCATGCTTAACTGTTACATGGTTACTGCAATGATTTCCTCAACCTCAGACACATTGGATCTGTGGATTTATGTACAAGACTCTGGAAAAAAAATTAAAAATACATTCAATTATCTTTTATATTCTTCTGTCTGTTTCATATAAAAAAGAAGATGTGGTATGATTGCCAATGAGACATCTCTTTACAAGAGACCAAAATGACACAGAAATTAACATTTATAGGTAACCGTACGGCCTTCAACAATGAGCAAAGCCCATACCGCATAGCCAGCTATGAAAGGCCCCCAAATGACAATGTGAAACAATTCAAACGAGAAAATTCACCGCCTTATTTATATAAAAAAAAATGTATGCATGTTAGTCCAACAAATCTTTAGAACAAAGTGACAAATTTAAATGCATTCCAAAATGCATATGTTTTATGATTGATTACAACATTGTTTCTGATCACATATTTAGTGATTGTACATGTAGCTCGTCATTGATAAATATGTAGATTTCATACTATAAATTGTACAGCAAAAAAAATGTCCCTATGTACTCTTTTTTAACACTTGTAAACTGGTTTTACCCTGAAAACAAGAAAATTTTACCCAACTTTCAAGGCTACATTGTAGATCCTAGTCTAAATCATTATGACACTTTCAAGACTTGGAAGGCTGTTTTTTATTTTTTTCAGGGACGCCTTCCTACAACGACCTTGTCCCATTACGACAACTTTGATGGCTATCTTAATTTTTTTCTGTGACGCCTATATTTTACATCTTTATTGGCACAAATGTCTATTTCCATGTCAGACCCAGTGATACAATGATTGATCGTTTGTTGCTCAACATCCAGTGGCAAATATTTCATGCATGTTAGCGACAACCCCCAGTGATATATGCAGTATTATCATTAATAGGCTGAGTTGGTAAAATGCCAAGTTTGAAATGTGCGGAGTTTGTAATGCACCCAGATATCTAAAGTGCTGAGATGTTTAGCTTCACATTTTCTGATATTGATAACATGGATAAGACTTTTATGCTTCAATGATTATCAAAAAATAACAGAGCAAAAGACACTTGTAGCCTTAATATATAGGGATAGTAGCTCTTGTCACAGATAGAAAACAAGTACTTGAGACTGTGCACCCCTCCCCCTTTTTTTTACTTTCTACAGTTATTACCTATTATTAATTGCATATATCTTCAGAAACAACACAAGTTAGTCAAGCAATTTGATAAATGGATTCAAATAACACACATTATGGCTAAAATACCTTGTATCAGTGCAATATATTGACAGTATAAGAAAAAGTATCATATTTCAACACGGTCACGTATAACAGACTTGCAAGAGGCGCCCAACACGGTAACAGCTGTTTTATTTTCATCAATCAAACTAGTTTTTATCATGGAGAACCTATTTGGTGTAATGTGCAATCATTATTTTACCTTTTTCTTTGTTCTGGAATCTGGATCAAGCTAAATTTCCACTGCAAATTTCTCACTGTTTTCAAAAATCAAGCGGGTCCGTAGGTGGCCTGTTGCAAGGAAAAATTTCTGTCCCTATCCAATATACCCTCATTTTCCAGTGGCAGTTCAAATTTCCCCGACCATCATCCTAGATGGCCTCTTTTACAACAACCTACCTATTGTATTTATTGTGAACTTGTTCTCGTCCTGAATATGCATGAAATATTTGCCACTGGACGTTAAGCAACCAACAATCAATCAATCAATCAATCAAAAATCAAGCGACAAAAGTGCGCATGCTCAGACTTTTCATAGTATGCAGCGGTAAAACCCCGAGTACTGCTGAACGTTACACTAATCAAATCGTAAAAAACGATAAGTGATAAATGATGACAAAATTTTAATGATATATATGATATATATATATTAGACAATAAATATTCATATAAAATACATATATTAGAACATTAAAATTGGATTTGTAATATTTGCTTTGACATCTTGGTGCAAATTATGTCTGCGGGGAAAAAAGGGGGATTTTTTTTTTTAAATCGAAAAAATCGTAAATATATTCTAGTGAAGGTGAATGATCGATATATCCAGGAATACTCATTATGACATACCCAAAAAATTCGTCCAATAAAACCAGATTTTTACAATGTATTCACTACGTTCTTATAATGTCGATACGACGTAACAAAATGTTACGTCGGATTATGACAGTTATAAGCACGTTGTCACAACGTAATAAAATGTTACGTCCTGACAATGTACTAAATTTACGTGAATCCGACGTAATTTTATAACGTCGTCTGTACGTCTGCATCCAACGTTGGATTTTTACGTTCCCACAACGTTGGTACGACGTAAACTCACGACATGACGTTCAGACGACCATTAACCGACGTCGGGAATACGTCGTGTGTTTACTGGGTATGTTTATATATAATTGTAACTTGTTAAGCAATGAATATTTCCCCAAACTTTTCTAGTGTAGTTATAATACTTTTATAATTGAAATTATCTTTCCAATGACTCACTTAAGTTTTAAGTTGCAAATTGTGGTCTAACATTATTTTGAAGAGTCAATAATCACAGAACTCTATAATATCCAACATTGTCACCAATCATGTGATTTTTTATTAAATCAGGTACTTAAGTCCTCTGTATGACATCAGTCAGTCAGTACAGCTGTTGTTGGATAATCTTGGGATGTCTTGGTACTGAAGATGAGTTGAGGTTTGCAGTTTGTTTTTTTAGTTTTACGAGGGAGACTGAAACATGCCAATTGATCCCTCGTTTAGTAAACCAGTCGAATTGATCTTCCCGAGTACTAGTATGTGTTCTCATGTTAATTTTACAATAACTGTTTTGGCCAAATTCTTTTCCACAAATTTTACATTTGGAAAATGTGTTTCAATTTTGTTTGCTATGTTCTTTCTTGCCAGTTCTTAATTTTTGCCAATTCAATTGATAGATCATACCAAATCTTTTTCTTTTCTTAAGTACACAAGAAACAACATAGAAAACTAAAGACTGAGCAACACAAACCCACCAAAAACTGGGGATGACCTCATGTACTCCGGAAGGGTTAGTAGATTCTGCTCCACATGGTACCTGTCACCCTTTGAAATCACAAGAAGATACTGAAAAACTTTATATAGAAAAAATATGTAGATATGGATGTCTTACATCTTTTGTTTCGGACCGTGGCAGAAACTTTCTTTCGAATGTTGTAGCAGAACAATGTAAACGTATGGACATCAAATATTATAACACAAGTTCAAATCATCCAAAAACCAACAGTACATGTGAAAGGTACAATCGAACTTTAGCTCAGTCGTTGTGTACTTATATTGATGAGACACAAGAAAATTGGAGTAGCATGTTACCTGGCATACTTATGGCATACAGGAAAACAGATTGCATCAAGTCAACAAGATTTTCAGCTTTTCAGATGTTGTTTGAACAAATCATGCGTTCTCCTTTCAATGTGACTTTAGATGTGGACCCTATTTCCAAGAGACTTAGTCCGAGTGCAAAGGCATACATTCAGAGACTTAAGAAACGCATTGCACTGAGTTTGCAAATAGCAAAATATTGTGTAGAGACAGCACAGGGCAAATATAAAATGCAACATGAATAAAGAAGTAAAGACCCTGATTTTCGTTTAGGTCAACGTGTGTAGGTTTATAATCATATTCATAATTAGTTTAAAATTATCCAATAATAAATATTTAGAATAAATTATATAAAAGCAACTAAAATTACCAGTATCTTTTTTTTTTGTCATCATTAAATTATAATTAAATTATGTGATATATCTCTCAATTGATACGATATTCCCGTGCTTGCATTTCCTATCACAATTTTCTTGATAGAGGGTTGCTGCTCACAAGGAAGCTATTAAACCAAGAGTTCCAAATGGGGAAGTTAAAATCATCCCTTTGTAAATTTGCCATCACGAGTTGGTTGACCTTTATGGAGTAACCATTTCACAAATGATATCGGATATGTTCCTTACGTCGTAACTACAATCCCCTTCCCTTTGATGAGTGTGACTTACCGAAATTGTTATCACATAAGCAACACGACGGGTGCCACATGTGGAGCAGGATCTGCTTACCCTTCCGGAGCACCTGAGTGTCAAAAGAAGGCATGATGACCAACCTCGATCTAACTTAAGGAAATTGCTAAGTGAAGGAGAGGATTCTAATGAGTGCGGGAGCCACAACAATGGCCACATACATGATCTGTTAAAAGACAATCAAATGTTTTGATACACCATTAGACTTAGATTTACTTGGATTTTACCTTGTTAGTGATATAGACAATACCATTCAGGTTTATGGTTGAGATGATGCACATACAAAATATATTATATTACACTATAAGAACCAGTTTCTTGAATTCACAGATATTGTCTAGTAGTCACTAGTGGCACATATGTATTTATTTACTAACATGAACATATATAAATATTGATCAGGTGTGGTTTGTTAACATAAAGGATGTTTTTTTTTCATTTTGACAGGTCTAAATATTACATGTTAGAATTTTAAATAGAAAGTGAGATTTCTATTGTTCCTGATAACAGATACAAGACTAGGATTCTTGCTAATCGGAGGTCTATGAAGTTTCTATGCTGATGGACAGAAGCAGTCAGCAAATTTTTATTATGAAATAATTAATACCCATGTTTATTTAACCGGTATATTTGTATTGTAATTTGAATTCATACATTTTCATCAATAGACGCAGCTCCGCCATTAATGAATATATGAATACATAATGAGGTTCTACGGGGGTTTAATTCAGGTATAAAACTTCCTCATCACTTTTTTTATTCATGCAAATACATTTGTACCTCAAAACACAACAAAGGCAAAGAAGACTGAGAGTTAAAAAAAATTGAGTAAACATTATATATATTTATTGTATAGTTCAGCCAAACATATTGTCGCTTACTCGAAATCATCTATAATACACACTTACGTGTCATAGTGCACATGCTCTTTGGGTAAATGTTTGGTTTTCCCACCAAAAAAGCTTATGAAAACATTAAACATTTTCATCTTAGCAGTGCAAAATTTACTGGCATTACGAAAGCAAACAAAAAAAAAGAATCATTTCCGTTAGCTCGCCTATCAATTAGCTACATCCATGTGTTTACATGCCTTAACCAGAGAGCATTCTTACTTTATGTCAGATTAGTTAAATCATTAATTCATATAATTAAGGAAATATACTTCAGTCCGTTATGTGTATAAAGCATGTCAACTCTGAATTGTGTTTTTATATTTCTCATATATTTATTAATGATAAAAACGAACATCACCCATTGTTTTAACAGTTTTATTCAAGTGACCATATTTCGTTTCCCCGGTCAGCCTTGAGGGTCAAAGAACAAGTAGTCAGTTTTGAATCAAGGGGAAATTTAAGATATACCTGTCAGCTCTATGTTATCAAATATGGTGCTACATCAGTAAGACCTCAAATGCAAATTTAAGAACAACTATTTGTTGTGCAAATCTAACAGCAAGGTAACATGCCTGCCTTTTATTCATTCTTTATTTACACAATTTCTAAAGCTTTCAATACCAACCGGACACTTAAACATATTAAAAAAAAACAAGTAAAAATATCACCACAAGAACTGTTAAATCTAAATGAAGTTTCAAGAAATGTCCTGAGTTAATGAAAAAAAAAAATGGAAACATCCTTAATTAACATTCCTCATGGAACATAGGCAGAGAAGGATTTATTTCAAAATGACTTAGAACATTTTAAACAACTAAGAGATACATGGCTCTAGAAATTCCATCAGAATACCCCTATCCAATGCCATGATTAAAATGTGATATGCCGTACATCAATATCAGGCAACTCTTCAGTTGAGGTCCAGTACTTCGCTAATGGTTAAAGCAGACTAGATATATTAAGCTTCTGTACAAGTGAAAATTGTACAGATAACTTAGATTTGAAGAAAAATTTAAAACCAGAATAACAAAAAGACTAAACTGTGGAAAACTCGAGGTTACTGCATCCTAAAAGAAAGTATATAGATTAAGAGAACTAGAGTGACCATTCTAGCATTGTAATGAATAGAAAGACTTTATAGCTTTTCAGAGCGAGATGCCATAATAAAGACATGTGATGTCGAAATAAAAGACTTTAAAAACTTTTCGGATACCATGGAGGTATTAAATGAGGAATACATGTATTAACCAGATAAAAATACCATGTAATTCAAATACGAAGATATAGGTAGTTCATTACTGACCTAGAAATGGCATTTACGGGCTTTGAAGGGTTTTGTGATGAGCCGTTGATACAGGAAGAGTGCTACTGTAAATCTAACCTCGACTTGGAAACACAATCATGCCTACACCCTCGTGTAAATACATATTCAAAAAGTTGTTGCAAGGGTTCTTAACTTGCAAAGAGCGTGATATTCCTAGTGTAATAGAGAAACTGCTTCAGTGCTTATAATCCTAATTAGTCTATATCTTCTATAGATTAGTTGTTGCTTGTATCCTAAAGCTTCATTTGCTCCAAAAAAAGCACTATATGCTTTATTTACTAAAACAAATGCTCAAGTATGGACCTATCTAACATAGCTGCATGCGCTTTGAAGAAAAACATGGATTTTTTAAAGGTTACAAAATTCGCAACTTTAAAAATCTTTCATACTCTTGAGGTAAGCATCACCAGCTATATATGTGTATGAAACAGTAGAGGACAAATGGTGAACGTTCTTGTAATTTGTTGTATGATGATGATGTAGTAGTCAATGGAAGAGAAATACATTTAAGTGCAGAATATCCGAATCTTACAATTGAAATAACAACTGTTAGCTAAACAAATGTTCAGGATGAGTGGCCAATGTATAAAAGCGAGTCTGTTACTATACATAGCTTACATGACAAAGTAGGATGCGCTGTTGTTCATCGATATGATTGATTGTTGGTTGCTTAACGTCCAGTGGCAAATATTTCATGCATATTCAGGACGAGAACAAGTTTACAATAAATACAATAGGTAGGTTGATACAATAGAGGCCATCCGGGATGATGGTCGGGGAAATTTGGACTGCCACTGAAAAATAAGGGTATATTGGATAGGGACTGAAATTTTGCCTTGCAACAGGCCACCTACGGACCCCTCAAAGAGTTGTTCCAAGGGTTCTTAACGTGCAAAGAGCGTTGCACCCTCTTTACACGAGGCATTGGATTTATCGTCCCCCTTCTGACCGGACGTCACTGCGAACTTGATACATCCCGCACAGCCAAACGGACGCTCCACTTCGGCAAGCGTTTTACTGCCGGTCGGGAGAAGACCAAGTGACTATATTTCTATACCCCAGTCACCCTTGGCGTGTCATCGATATGAATTTGGATTGATAAAGGATATCTTTATATATGATAAATATTCCATTACCCAAAATACAACTGGTCCAGCGTTGTTCGACCCGCATATTTTGAACTACATCTTAGAAGCCACAAATGTCATGTCACTTAAAAGTTTTCACTCGCTTGAGTCTAAGTGGACTTTAAGTGTCTACAACTATGAAAGAAAATTAGTGACAATGAATGTTGACATTCATGTATGTGAATTTTTAACTTTAAACAACGAAATAAAACAATTACATTTCATTCCTATACAGAAAACAGAGAAAAAAAATCTGATTGAGGTGACTTGCAATATTTGGATTGGAACTATCTACAACTATACATTTCAACAGTCAGAGATTATATAAATTTGAAGAGAAAATAAAAAAAAATAGGACTAATAATTGGTTTAGCAATTAATATAGACTAGCATGCAAACAGTTCCTTTTCTCATAAGTAATTTCCTTTTTTCAAAACTGAAATTGTATACATGTATAATGTATTATGCAAGTTTAAAAAAATAGAGATTCATATAAAATCAATATTATTTGTTTAATCAATTTATAACAAAATGAAGAAAGAAAAAACAAGAATGTGTCCAAAGTACACGGATGCCCCACTCGCACTATCATTTTCCATCTTCAATGGACCGTGAAATTGGGTAAAAAATATAATGAGGCATTAAAATTAGAAAGATAATATCATAGGGAACATGTGTACTAAGTTTCAAGTTGATTGGGCTTCAACTTCATCAAAAACTACCTTGACCAAAAACTTTAACCTGAAACTCGCACTTTCATTTTCTATGTTCAGTGAACCATGAAATTGGGGTCAAAAGTTTAATTTGGCTCTAAATTGGAAAGATCATATCACAGGGAACATGTGTACTAAGTTTCAAGTTGATTGGACTTCAACTTCATCAAAAACTACCTTGACCAAAAACTTTAACCTGAAGCGGGACAGACGGACGAACGAACGAACAAACGGACGCACAGACCAGAAAACATAATGCCCCTCTACTATCGTAGGTGGGGCATAAAAACAGTTCACAGACATGCACAACGTCAATGGCAAAAGCCTACCAGTTGCTTGACAGCAATCGTATCCCAAAAAATCATTCTAATTTAGAAGAGCCAAGTTTATTCCAATAGCTTTGAAAACAGTAAAATTTGTAACAGACAATGTGGTGATAAATAGTTTTGTTTAAAGGTTAGTGCTTGTATTTAATATTTTTTTTAGACATCCTTAAAGTTATTATAAGTTTTTATCGACACATAAGGTCATTTTTTAACGGTATATGCGTCAGTTCCAATATTAGTCTGTCCCGCTTTAGGTTACAGTTTTTGGTTAAGGTAGTTTATAAACGCCTGTTTATGGGACGTATTATGGTATACTGTTGTCAGTCCGTTGTCAACATGTTGGACTTCAATTTGCATATGGCACAAAAACTATATAACTGTTTATTGAAGTTATATTGACCAGTTCAAACGTTGTAAGGACCGTTATCCACAATCGACACCTAAACTAATTCTGTTCAAATATTCCATTGAGTGAAAGAACATTATTTAGAATACTGAACATTTGTGCTGGTTCTAAAAGAAATAATTCGGCTTGATTGGATAGTATGATTCAAGCTGGAACTGATGGATTTTTGAAGCTTGCGGAGATTAGTTCAAATGGGGGATGTTTTGTAGATAGTAAAGGGAAGGACGACTTACAAGACTACCTAGAAATGTCGGACAACTGTTCATTTCACAGCTCTCCATTTGCACTAATTGATCTAAAGGAGAAAAGTTACAGCCAATGTTAAAAGTAAAATCACAAAAATGCTATGATTGCGTTGGTTAAAAACGGCCGTTGTTGTACGCGAGTTTGACTGTCCTTTTTTTTAGGAACATCAGTTGTTCGACCTGTTAGTCAGATGCGTTTTGTGGAATTATACTATATTCACTTTGTTTGGCTTTTTTGAAAATGTTGTTTGTTCTGTATTCAGACCCATCTACAACTAAATTTGTTCTAGTCTCACGTATAAAGATTGAGGTTTTTGTCCACTGCAACGATAGGTTTGATATTTTTCATTCGGTTTTATAATCTGTTCATCCTATCTCGACTCTTTAAAGTTCAAGAGTCTATCCTAAATTGAGGTAAATTATGTCTGACTCGGACATTTGTATGCAAGTTATTTACGTATTCCATATCATTTTGCAAAACTTTTACATCATTTATGATTTGGCATTTTTGGTCAAGTGTTATTTTCCATTTTGTACATCACTGGATAAGCTTGGCCACTGGATAACTGTATAACTGTTTATCTAGTGGATTACTATCCAGTGGTTAAATTCTGTTGTTCAAAACCTGATTTAGGATTGGTTAGTTATCCACTGGACACAATATTATCCAGTGGACAAGTCCAAAAACTACCTATCACATTTGCAAAATGGAACCAGAAAAGGGAAAAAGGGCTGCAAATTTTACGGATGCAGAAAAGGTCTTCCTAACAAAGTTAGTCAAAAAGAATATCAACATCATAAATGCTAAATTCAATAGCTCTATCACCAACCAAAAAGAAAGCAGGTCTAAGGAGATATTGCCAAACAGTTGAATGCCCGGGGTTGGGCACAGATCACTGCCACCCAAATCAAAGAGTGTTGAGGAAATCGTGTGGGGCAGCAACGGAGAAGGTCCAAGCAAGGACGACTGGTGGTGGACCTCCGGCTAGTATGTGAAAAGGTGTTATTATCATGCTACTATAATAATATTTGGTACAAACCTTTCTTATGTTCTATTTTTGGATATATTATATAGATATGATATCTTCAAAATAAGATGTCTTCAAAAACCATACTTCCGGAAAATTCCAACATGACGGACATTGTACTAAAATAAGCTTATTGTTAGGGAGGGTATTGAAATGTGTATTAACATATTGCTTATATCATTTCATTATGCAGGAACTTTTCTTTGTTGCTTCCCTTGGCTACACTGTATGAGACATATGTCTTTAAAAACCCTTACTTCCGGTAATATCCAAAATTGCAGACATAGAAATATCAATTTATTATTTAAATATTCGACCAGTAATCGCATCGAACCCAGTGATTGTAAATAAACTCATCATATATACCTGTATTAAAATTGTATAACGCCAGACGCGTATTTCGTCTACAGAAGACACAGTATACCGCTGTTCAAAACTCGTAAATTGATGGACAAAAACAATCGGGGTAACAAACTTAAACTGATGGAAACACATTAGATATAAGTGGAGAACAACGATACCACTTTAAATGTAACATACACAAAAACAGATAAAGTATTAGACAAAATCCGATGATAATAACAAATATAACATCAAAACCAAATATAGGAGTTTTGGGATAGAAAAGTACCGTGACACGTCTTATAGTTATGTGAATTCACTCAAATATAAGAGAAAACAAACGACACAACGGAAAAACAACATACACAGAAACGAACTATAATATAACAATGGCCATATTCCCGACTTAGTGGAGGACATTTTAAAGTAAAAAATGGTGGGTTGAACCTGGTTTTGTGGCATGCAAAACCTCGCACTTTAAAAGATATTCTAACTGGCGGATCACATATTTATCATGGGGAATATGTCAAAGAGACTAACAACCCGCCCAAAGAATGAAAAACAGACTAAGACCCCAATGGATCTTAACGCAGCACAAAAATCAAGCAGATAGAGGTGAGCCTCAGCTGGCCCCAAAACAAAGATATCTAAAACGTTTTTTTTTTTAAATATACGCCATATACAACAGCAGGGGTGGATCCAAATTTTGTCTACGGATGTATATTTGCAAGTACGAGCGAGTTTTTTTTTATTAGGGGAGAGTAGTTCAGATCATCATTTCTATATCTTTTATTTTTTTTTACTATTTATAAAAAAAGATGTGGTATGATTGCCAATGACACAACTGTTCACAAGAGAATAAAATGACACAGACATTAACAACGATACGTCACCGTTTACTGAATATTTGCCTGCCTTAAATGCATCAAATGTTTGCCACTGGATGTAAACAACGACACAATCAATAAATATGATCTTTATAGTTCATCATCTCTATATATTCTTTTATCCATTTCTTTAACCTCGCTTCCAGACATGTACATGGTAATTGAGAAAAGAACATACACAAAATTTAGAACTGTATGCTTGAGCTTTTAGAGAAATATATAAGTCCGAGATTTTGCTCCAAAGTAGATCTTATGAAAAAAAAATAGCACTTTTATTAATGTCAGTTCATTTTCCTGAACCGGAGGAAGGAACAGGGGAAGGAAATACGACATTCTGTTTAAAAAAAACAAAAATACATCCACAAGACATGTTCTTGTGAGTACTAAATTTTGGAATGAAGAGATATTCAATTATGTGCCCACCCGGTTAATCCGCCACTGGTGCTATACATATATATATATATATATATATAAATATCATATGGGTTAATAAATAAACATAAGAATACAATAATTGTTTGAATGAAAATCTTTAAACGTGAGTTTAAACAGTATAAAGGGGGATATTTATTATGTTATACTACGTGTACAATTCAATTTTCAGGAACCAGTTAGCTGATAAAAGATGCATGGTATAAAATGTTATATTTTTTTTTTCAGAGAAAGATACTACAGTACAAAAGAAGTTATGATGTGAAACAAGATTCAGACTTGGTTATAAAATATGTTTCTCGTTTCGATATCGGAAGTTTGTTGATTCCCGTAACCAAGTAAAGGTAAAGGTAAACAATAATGCACGAACTGTTTGGACACTTTTAAGAAAGAAGATTATACTTCATAAACCTACATTTGTTAAAAAAAAACTCAACAAGAAATCCTGCCTCATAACTTTCTTTGATTCTTGACAAGAAAGAAAATGAGATAAGTGTGCCAGTACCACAACTGCTACCCATTGTTAAAGTTTGTACATAATTTGTGAGGGTGGGGGAAAGGGGGTACTTGCACGAAAAAAACGTGAAATAAGACATAATAATTTCTGTAATGAACGTTGCACGAAATAAATACTTTTATTTGAACCTTTTGTGACTGAGTCACTGTCTTCTTGTATATATTAACTTTTTGTTTTACTTGATATTCCCGATTTAGTATACACATTTATGATAATATGAGGCAGGCATAACCTGTGAATGGGGACGAAGTCTATGTATTATTTTATTAATTCAATCACGTTGATAAAAGAAACCGAAATACCGTACGTAACGTTCCCGATTTTGATTCTGTTGTTAGGGAATTAGCTGTGACGTTCTTTAAGTTATGACGTCTTATTCGATGTAAACAAAAGAAACGCTTTCATCAGGTAACGTTTTTTCATATCAAACAATTATTAAATAAAGGCAACATAAGTATACCGCTGTTCTAAACTCATAAATCCATGGACAAAAAACAAAATCGGGACAACAAACCAAAACCGAGGGAAACGCATTAAACACAAGAGGAGAAAAACGACACAACACTAAAATGTAACACACATAGACAAAATCCCACGAGAATAACAAATATAACATATATATATAACATCAAAACCAAATACATGAATTTGGGATAGACAAGTACCGTGACACGTCTTATCGCAATGTGAATTAACACTAAAAAATAAGAGAAAACAAACGACACAACGTTATAACGTAATACACACAGAAACGAACTATAATATAACAATGGCCATATTCCTGACTTGGTACAGGGCATTTTTAAAGGAAAAATGGTGGGTTGAACTTGGTTTTATGGCATGCCAAACCTCGCACTTTTATGGCCATGTGAAATGTAACATCAAAATGACAACACAGGACTACAATATCAATAAATTGGAGAACACAATTGACAAAGAATCACACGAACAACAGCCAACAAAAGGCAACAAGTTCAAAATTTTAATACGCCAGAAGTATATTTTGTCCACACAAGACCTACGTGTGACGCCCAGATACAAAAGTTTGAAAGCCGAAACGAGTACAAAGTTGAACAGCATCGAGGAACAAAAGATCAAAAAGGTTGTGCCAAAAACGGCAAGGGTTTTCTGTTAGTTACCAGAAAATCCCTATAATTTAGAATAATTTATACTTTAGCAAACAGTAAATTTTATAAAATGAATATTCAAAAGATGTACATGATAAAACTGAAGTATTAACTAATTACAGGAAACAACTGAAATACATTTACATAACCAGACATTTGAAACACAAAAGTAGACACATCCGAATAAATTTAAACCTCTACGCCAAGTGACGTCCTATTTGAAACTGAAAAATGACGAAAAAATGACGTCATTTGAATTTGTAAAAAGTAAAATCACAAAAATACTGAACTCAGAGGAAAATCAATTTGAAAAGTCCATAATCACATGGCAAAATCAAAAAACAAAACGCATCAAAAACGAATGGACAAGAACTGTCATAAAACATCATCAAAAATGAAAAATGACGTCACATAAGAATGAATAAGATAGAATTAGGATTGATTTAAGATTATATGTTTGAACTAAATACTGATATTGCAGTTAATAACAAAGCACATTTTAATACTTATTAATATCAAACTAAGGTAGGTATAAAATTGAATTTGTATTGAGATCCAATCTTATATTTTACTAGACTGATAAATATAATTTTTTTCTAAGTCTCATGCACACAAGACAGATATCTGCGCAAAAGCGGAGAAAACCGGAACAGGAGTCATATTTGTCTAATGTTATTGCTTCTTCCAATTTATTTTTAAAAACATTTTTATTGAAAATTCAGCTTTATTTGGTTATTAAAACAAGTCAAGTTGACTGTCAATAATCAATAATTTATCCTTCAGTATACTTGTTCACTTAAAGCATATCAGATGTGTGTTCAGCTTATCTTTATTTGTTTTCTCTCTACATTACTTACCCCATGCAGAATTGACCTTCTTCCTCACCAGCTGTTGGAGATTTTTCTTTTCTAAATTTTGAGAGACAACTTGTGTTTTTCCTGTTAAAAAAAGATGATAATGATGAGCCGGATGTTTTATGTGTTAGTTTACTAGGTAACAGTAGAACACATAATTCTACTAAGGTGGCGTTAGTTTGACTCCGAAACTATCAATATATTTACCTACTTCTATATGTCAGGTACTCAGCAGAGAAGTAGCAAATACCAATTATCAATTCTCAAACTCGTTACATTGACAATCAAATTTGCTATTAATAGCCGTTTCGACAATTATAATTTACGAACAAAAACACAAATAAGAGTCAAATATATCCTTATAGCAGCAAACTCTTATAAAAAAAATTTAAACACTTATCATTTACATCAAATACCTGTCACATAAGTTTGAAAATTGTCCTGCATTTTCATGCTAAAAAAACATTAGTGCTCCTCTTGAGGCAAACACCACTAGATTCAATAAATTTTAAACGATCATTGTTTACTGTTAAGTAATAACTCTTTAAGATATATCCATCCATCTACAAAGGCTAAAAAATGAGGACATGAACAACATTACCTTGGAAAATAAATCAGACAAATATTTAGACTAATACAGGAAATAAAAATTACTTGTATTTTCATGATTTACTCTTGCTTAAAATGGAATTTAGAATTGAATTAAAGAAATAATGACTTTTAATTTATATTTTTCTTTCTTATAACATCAAAAATGTGTTGCACACTTTAAAATAACCATGCAGATATGTGCACCACATTTTAGATGCTATTTTTTATATAGACAGAATTTTTGTAAAGATATTCAATAAGAAACATAAATTGCTTACATGTAATCCTATCATGATGTTTGAATTACTATTTAGATGCTATCAGAAATGAATCACCAGACTTAGTCTGTAAAAGTCTGAAGGACTTGGGAAAAGCACTCTTGTCAAGGTTTCAATGTAAAGATGAAGAAGCTGTTGAAAATATGACAGTTGCTTTAGTAAGTACATACATCATTATTTAAAAAAAATAATAGATATTTATTATCATATATTCAAAATATAGTCCCCACATCATCACATGGATGATGGTAATCACATAAAATATTGATAATTATTTATAGCTGTAAGAATTCTCAAAATCAATCACTTAAGAGTTTAAGAAACTTGTCACATCATTTTGCAGATAAACTCAATGTGTGTCAGTAAAACATTAGCTATGAGTAGGTTACATACACTATGAAACAGAAAAAAACCTTAAATACCAGATATTTTACTGCATACCTAATTCATCTTTTGAGCTGGCTGTTTGCTTATATAAATACAATGATGCAACCTTTATATATATATTCATTACCTGGGTGAAACAATAAGGACAATTTAATTTTTAATCATAATGTGAACACCTTGAAATATTAAGTTATTAAAGTTAACAACTATGCATATTGGTATCTTGTTTGTAGAAAATGCAGCCAAATATAAAAAAGATGTGGTATGATTGACAATGAGACAAGCCTTTATAACCTGGGAAAGTACAGACCTTAGGATATAAAATAATTGTATAAACTCTAATTTAATTCTTTAAATTTTCATTTGATATTTAGCATGTGGAACATGATTAGGATGAGTTGTTACTGTGTTAGCAATTGTCATGTCTGTTCTTTGTCAACCTCCTTTGTTACTGTAAAGAGACTTTGGAACCAATGGGCCACTGAAAATGTGTGCATTAAACACTAGATTTGTATAAACATACTATATTATTGATCTTTAATTTTTTTTCAGAGAGCATTCAGCTATGAAAAGAAGCAGCTAAAAATGCAGTCTGGGGAGCCCTTGGAGGATTACTGGACATCCTTCAAGGGTTTCCTTGGGGATCTATTGGACAACCAGGACCAGGACAAATGGGTGTTGCTTAAATACAGAGAAGTCAAGAGAATTGAGATATATAATATGCAATATTAATATAATTTACACTTTCGCTAGCTTGTGACATATTATGTATACAATGATTTCACATTATTTCAATATTCTACTTTGTCAGGTTGTTGTCTCTTTGACACATTCCCGATTTCCATTTACAATTTTATTGAAGATAATCAAACGTAATGATATCTCGGGTATATAGATTTAAAGAGTGCTTATAGATCTGTAAAGTGTCATGATTCTGATTATCCTTTGACAGGCTTCCAGTGGACTTTTAATGGGGACGATACTCCAACATATATGTGTGATGCTAAACTTCTATTTGGTCACGTGTGAAGCCCTAAAGTCTTTCAGCAATTAAGTGCATCTGTCTGTGAAATCATGAAATGTACATATAGTATTAATTGCATTGCGTATTTAGATATTTTTTTAGTGACTGAAGATACGTGTAATAAGTGTCAAACAGGAATTTGTTTTTTAGTGATACTTTACGTAGATTATGTTTCAACATCAGCTGGAATAAAATTAAGGGTCTATCTCAAAGGTTAACGTTTTTAGGGATTGTCATTAACACATGTTCTCCGTCTCTCGCTATGCCTGATAAAAAAACGATGACAATTCCATGATGTCATTTTATCATTTCAAAACTGCAAACGAGCCAGTGTGAAACAACTACAATCTTTGTGTGGAAAACCAAATTGGGCTTGTCAGATGGTAAAGGGAGGTAGAACTTTTGCAAGGAGATTAATAGATAACCTATACAACGAATAGGAATGCAAAAATACTATTATCTACAGATTTTTTTTCTCTGGTGGGTTAATTTTATGAATGTGTTCAATGGAACAGTTACATTTTTTAGATTCCAAACCAGTTTCTTGTTTACAAACTGATGCTTGTTTACATGGTGGTGCTGGATATTATGAAGGTGATTTTTTTTATGTGCATTGGGACACAGATTTACCGAATTTAAAGAACTATCACATACATATTAAAGAGACTCCATATGACTATTATGTTGTCCGCGATGTGGACTGATAAACGTGTTGTCGTATCTACGCCAGAACAAGTCAATTTTAAAACTTGAATGTCATAATAATATAATATTTAAGGCTGCCTTACAGGTTTTTGAGGTTTTTTGCGACCAAATAATTTTTAAGTCAAAGGTCGCTTTGATCCAGAAATCAATTTGCGAAGTGTAGAATCGCTGCCTTGGAGCTGGGTATGCTTTTAACGTTAAAGTAACTAAGACGGTGTAGTTTCGTTCTAAGCCTATTGAGGTAATTCTCCCTTGGTTACACGGTCATCAGCTTTTTGTATATGCGACTTTTTGTATTTCTTTGGTTCTTCTAACGTGACTCAGTACTTTAAAAGATTCTGTCAGTATGATATTGTTCTATTTATGTCATTATGATATATTTCTATTATGAATTACAAAATACGTTGAACCAAAAACGTCAAAATCATCCCATGCGTAGTGGAATTAACTATATCTGATTTCTTATACTTTCTATATATAAATTTTGGACTATTTTAAATCTCGGGTCTATTTCTGAAATAAAAAATTTACATAGGCAATGTTAGCATACAGGGTTAAAAAATCAAAAGTATGTAAGAATAAATTTCAGAAATAGACCCGATATTTAAAATAGTCCTATTCTTACATACTTTTGATTTTTTAACCCTGTATGCTAACATTGCCTATTTAAATTTTTAAATTGTTTGTATGCACATGAGACGACAAATCTTTGTGACGTATAATATTTTCTGACGTCAGACACACAAATCAATGAATGTGTTTGTAGATAGATGTTTTTGTGTTCTGTTAAATTGTTCCTTTTAAAATTGTTATACGATGATGACTGATGTACCCATATTTTGACTAGTATATTATTTATTGTTTCTGTTTAGTTAACGCATCAATGTGAACACAACGGAATTCGATGAGACTGTCATCAAAGTGAGAGGGTTAGCGCTATAATACCAGGTTTATTCCACCATTTTCTACATTTGAAAATGCCTGTACCAAGTCAGGAATATGACAGTTCTTGTCCATTCGTTTTATATGCGTTTTGTTATTTGATTTTGCCATGTGATTATGGACTTTCCGAATAGATTTTCCTCTAAGTTCAGTATTTTTGTGATTTTACTTTTTGTCAGTATGTAGCCTTATCCTGCGTACTTGTCTTACCTGGTAATCCCTTAGATCCTTTTTTTAGGTTGTCTGACAAGAGTTTGTCTTATACCGTTTTTGTTAGGTTGTCTGACAAGAGTTTGTCTTATACCGTTTTCTCCAATGCATTTGTTTTTTGTTGCAACACCTTGGCTGTAATCCTCAAAATTATGGGGGACACTCTTTTCGAAAGGGTGCTGCCACTTGGGCAGGATCTTGTAGGTCTTTCGGACAATTACCTTAAATTGCTAGGTTATTGTTCAAGTGATTTTTTTTACGCTATTTTCATTCTTATAAGAGACCAGCGTCCCAAAAGCAATAACGTCTTGTTTGGCTTTTTAAATATTTTGATATGAGCGTCACTGATGAGTGTTATGTAGACGAAACGCGCGTCTGGCGTACTTAACTATAATCCTGGTACCTTTGATAACTATTGTCTGTCATATATTTTTGTTATCGTAAGTTGTTTGTTTTCTTGGTTTTTATTTTTTTTTACATTTTTGATGTCGAATGGGGGCAAAATTTATAGTTGACTATTGCGTATGGATTTTTCTCGTTGTTGAAGGTCATTCGATTGATTGCCTTTGTTATTAATTGCTTACAATCACGTGCACTATATAAGAATATATATACTGGCATACAAATTTACCCAATACTTTTTCTGAATCTACAGTTAATGGAAAATAGGTCTCGTCCATATTCAAATTTTTTCTGGTCTATTCAGTAGTTTATGCTTGAATAGGGTTTCTTTTAGAGCATTAAACTATGACCCCACATTTTCTTGGTTCATTTGCTTATGGCGGATCGCCTCCGGTTTTCTGAGAACTAATGTACCAGGAAACCTCTTTTTGTGAAGTCTCCACCACTTGCCGGATGGAATCTTGTTTTTAAAAACAATCCCTCTTTTCTAAGCTTACTGTCCAGCATACCTAAGGTATTTTTTTTTCAAACCCAATACCTTGGAATGCTCGTTTTACAGCGTACGAAACACTTTGCCCTCGTCCTCTTTGTTAAACATCGGTTTCTTTCTGTCTTCCCGACACTCTTGTCACTCATTGTTGTTTTTGGTTTATTAAATAGTCTGATGCTTTTATTATTGACCTGCAGTTATCCTTTATTTCCCTTAGGACCTTGTAGCTTTAGGCATTTTTGGTCCAAACTTTTTTCTACTACTGAGCATTACTAAAAAAAAGTTATAAAACAACAATATTTTCCTCTGAGTTCAGTATTTTTGTGATTTTACTTTTTACTGATTTGATATATATTAATTTTCAATTCAATCAAGATTTAAAATATTCGTACATGAACATTATGTCCTGCAAGTAATTTCTTCTAAATGTTCTACGTTGCAGTCTTTAAACAAGAAACCAACGTTTAACGTTCTGTTGGGGACCAGTACGGTATTTAAATACCCCCGCTACTGACTTGGCCTTAAAATAGCAATTACCTTCAAAAACATTTGCTTTAAAATACGGGGAAATAATTAAGTAAGCCAGTGTTCGTCTACAATTTAACATACAGCATAACAGTCTTTTAGGTTTGTTTGTTTCATGGGCATCACAAAAAACTGAGCTTGTAACCCCCGGTGTTCCATGCCAACTGCCCGTACAAAAGATATAATCAAAATTTGGTAGAAGTCCATGCACTTATTCCTAGACAACTGGCAACACGGACAATTTTCTTATTTTAAAGAAAAAAATCCAAGAAAATGTTATGGTATGCATGATGGACTTTGCAGAAAATTTTAACACTAGATATCAAGATGAATGCCAGAGTGCTCATTGGTGTTATGATCAAATACCAATACATCCAAGTGTGTGCTACTACAGTGATGCTTTAGGGGAAACATTTACACACGAAGTTGTATACATATCGAATGACCTCACTCGCGATGCAAACTTTGTAGATTATTGTTTTAAAAACTGTGTGAATTTCTTGCGAACAAAAAACTGGTCACTTAAATAAAGGCAACAGTAGTATACCGCTGTTCAAACTCATAAATCCAGGGACAAAAAACAAAATCGGGGTAACAAACTAAAACTGAGGGAAACGCATAAATATAAGAGAACAACGACACAACACTACAATGTAACTAACACACACAGAAACGGACCAAGCATCAGACAAAATCCCACGAGAATAAAAAATATAGCATAAAAACCAAATACATGAATTTGGGATAGACAAGTACCGTGACACGTCTTATAGCAATGTCAATTTACACTCAAGCTATGTATTCAATTAACAGATGGCTGTTCTAGTCAATAAAGTCCAAAGTACCGTAAGTTGCAGATGTAGAGCATCCCGGTTATCGATCGATTAGCGTCTCGTCGATTACTGTTTAATTATAAATTAATCTATATTTATCCTAAGCGGGTGTTGACGCTTTTGTTTTAAAACGATATTTTTTTAACGCTGTGTGGCGAACCTTTTGCACTTCGACCAATGAAAACGGGTATAGCGGGCAGAATGCGGTATCAGGATTGATTGGAATCAAGTAAAAAAAAACATGACTTTTTTGTACACTAACTATCTTACCTTAAGATTTTGCCCCAAGCGGAGAGACAAATTCTAATTAACTTTATATTTTAGGATTAACAATAGCAATCAATATACTGAAAAATTGATGTCAAATTAATTAACACGACGAAAATTAAAAAAAAAAATAACTATTTAATGATTCATCGTTCAAACAGTTAACCGGTTAACCGTTGACAACACGTATAGTAACAGACTTGTTTTTCCTAGAGAGAGAAACAAATTGTGTTGCAACTATTCTGTACCAAATTATCAATTCAAAAAAAGGTCTTTTCATATTAGAGGCCATTCGGGATGAGGGTCGGGGAAATTTGGGCTGCCACTGGGAAATGAAGGTATATTGGCTATGAAAAGACATTAATCCTGGTACCTGTGATAACTAATCTTCTATAGGCACAACGACCAATTCTTTCTTCTTCAATTCAGTTATGATCTTGAAAAATGAGAAAAATATTAAGATTAATAAAAAGTGTTTTAAAAACATTTTAGTATTGCAATGCAATGAGTTTCATTTAACTTTAATTCTATCGTTGACAACGTTTACTAAAGGATTAAACACCTTTTTAAAGAATTTATTGGTGCATAAACTTTCACAAAAAAAGACTGAAGTCGGGGTAAGAACCATGCCAGACATACATGTACACCATACAATTATTGCACCAATAAAATAAACAAATGTTAATTGTGAATTGCTTTTGAATAATTTTACAGATGACCTCTGTTTCATGATATCTCTCCCAACTGCAATAAAATGTATGCGTTAATGGCTGCATCTTGTGAAACATGACTTACAAAAATATAGACATAAGTGAGGGTAGAAATTGCTTGTCCTACTTTGCAAAGAGAAACCGCTATGTGCCAGTTGATGCCCCTCTTATCAAACCAATCTACCTAAGAATAATAAGAAGAAAAATCATTGATGTTTATTATACTAATATGTACTGACATGTCCACTGAGGATGAAATAAAAGCGTACTTTTATGAAATATACATGTATGTACCAAATACTGGTGTTTTATTTGTTGATAATGACTTAATCAGCAATAATAATTGACTTAACATGTGTTTTCCTAGTTGTAGCTTGAACGTGTAATGATTAGAAATTGCACGAATGCTTCATTTTGTAATTCAATAGATATATAAAACCCTGTTTGATGGTGAACAAACTTTTTAATCGTTAAAAATTCAATACAAATGTGCTTCAGTTACACATAATTTTATTCTAAAATTAAAATTATAAAAATATTAATTAATTAACTTATACCTTCTCTGAATTATCTTGCCAAAAACTTCATTGAAATATCTAATGTTATAATGACACCAACATCTGACATTGAATCCACCAATTGTGCCCTTCTTCTGTCTTGGTTGACTGACCTGATTGTATGAGCTTTCCACTTTCTTAAGGCGGATATTGCTTGTTAAATATGCTTGGAATGAGAAAAGAAATAATTGTATTCAAACCAATTAAAACCTTGTAGATATAATAAACTTTATTGTTTTGCTCTATATATACATTGAAGTCAGGTATATAACAGTTATTGAATCGACTGATCGAGATTGAATCCTTCCACAAGCAAACAACTTCTTTGATTTGTAGAACTCTTTTTATTGTACAGAACCAGTTACAACTTTTTTCTTCTGCATTTGAAATTCTGAGATACTTCTATTTTGATAAGCTTACATATCGTTTTCAAATTCACCAACAATTCAAATGAAATTAAAACTTCGAAAATATGTATCACGAACACTACTTAGCGCGTCTGCTCTGAAGATAGTCAACTTTAATTGGAAGCAGCATTTTTACGTTCAACTCGTTGAAAATTAAAACGAACTGATATTCCCGTTTGGCCAAACCAATGAATATATTATATCTCTGGAGAAGAACAATTACATTTTCCAACACCTGAAGTCTGACAAGGAATACTTCAAAGGGAACTGTAAATCACACGTATCACCAAACTCAGAATGTGTTGACCACTGTATAAAATGGAGCCTTAAAGTGCCAAATTATCATTCAAAGTGTGACCATGACCATTTAATCAAACGTGACAGATGTGACAATATATCATCCGTTATAAATAAAGTATCAAAATTGCCATTTGGATCTGATATCGCAGCCGAGTTGAAACTTGTACTTGAACAAATAGAAAAACTGGAAATTTCGTATAATGAGAACTGTCAAAAAAGACCTTGCTAGAACTGACATGTTTGATAATTTGAGTGATTGTTTTGAGGCCTGACAATACTGGTTGTTACCACTGTGGCTTTTATGGATACTGGTCACCCTATGAGCTATAACAATAACCATAACTAAAAATGTAAAGAAAGCCAATCACAAACTAGAAATTTAACTATTTATAAAAAATTGTATTCGGCGTATGTTCCTCGACATCCATCCTCTCGTACAGTCTTTTACCAAATTTCATTATCAAGTCATCAGGCATTTATGTACTGTATCATCCTTCATGTCCATGACAATTACTTTGTAAAAACTAGAGCAGATGTTTTTTTTTGAACTGGAAGAAAATCTTTTCCAGTTCTTACAGCCGTTGCAGGTGCATTGAGTTTTTTTTTTTTTTTGATGACATTTTTTCTATGTGCATAAAGGTTAGATTTTGTAAACATTCCTTTACAAAACTCGCAAGGGAGATAGTTATTAGTTGACAAAGAGTTGGTAGGCCTGTAACGTGGAATAATTGTACCTTTTTTGGTTTTTTCTTACATCAAAATTATGTCTGAAGTTTGCCTCGTTTCTCAAAACTTCCCATTTGTCCTTTCTTTGTTTTGAATTTTTCGGAAGAAGGAGGATTTCTGCAACTCGTTGTTCTGTATTGTGTTTATCCTCATAGTGTCTTGCTATTTTATAATACAATTTTTCACGAAATAAACAAGCATGCTTCTTGTTCCATATTTGTTTTTTTTATCTTTATCTGTGTTAGTGATTTGTATACACAGTTCTTGTTGTTCCTTTTCAATAGCTGAAATAAATATTATTTTTAGAATTCTAGACTAGCCCTTATGGAAATATAAGCCCTCTGGCACATAGTTGTGGCAGCAGTATTGCTTTGTTGCTGCAACATGTTGCAGCATCAATGCAGCTATAGCGTATTTCGTATGCAAATTAGTTTTCTGGCACCATTTCAGCGGCAATATTCTGGCATCATATGTTGCGGCAATAATCTGGCATCATGTTGCGGCACCAATGCAGCTATAGCGATTTCGTATGCAAATTAGATTTCTGGCACTATGTTTACGGCACTATTGCCGCTATATTGCGGCACTAGAGCGAATATATTCTGTTGCCAGAACATATATGACATAAATGATCTTTTCCACATCAGGGAGCAGCTATATATATACATCAATTCACCATGCATATACTTATAATGCGCTAGCTGATTTGCACTTTGTGCAACCCAGCCAAAAACGAATTAAAATCACAAATAAACTAAGCAAGTATAATATTAAATACGAACTGAAGTATTGAACCAGACAAGATTGCAGTGATCCTATATTGCTCGTTGTTGTCATATTTAAACCAAAAAATTAAATAAACAGGGTAGGGGGTTCAAAACTGTGAATGGATATATATGATAGTGAAATATTTATTTTGTAACACAAACAAATTTCAGTTTGTGGATCTTTAATGATACACAAAACATAGTAAATGTAAATAAACTATTTAATTATAACAGGTACAGAAAATAACAATTCAAGAAATAGAATTTAGATACAACAAATTATAACGGATATAAACATCTTAAAACACAAACAAGGCCAAAAAAAATGTTGTTTCCAAATACTTTGTCTAATATGAATAAATTCACATTGTTTTGAATTAATATTATTTTTGATTTTTGTGGATTTTAACCAATAATGATACATTTTCATACTTTGATCGAACAACAAGAAGCTTCTTAAGTTATTAACTGTTCAAATATATACTGGTATGTCGTGAAAAAATATCGACAAAGCATGTGGATGATACTGTTCCTTTTTAATTTATTTTCAAACTTGGGATACATTATAAGAGTCGATTGGATAACAAAAAACACAACCATATTTTTTGGCCCAATATAAAAATAGAATTTTATAAAAATATAACACAGAACTCTGAGGCAACTCATTTTAAAATCAGCAGTGATGTACATTATTGTTTATTTGGCCCAACATAACAATAGAATTTCATAAACTTAAAATGCATTAAATTAAACCCTGAGGCAAGGAATCAGCAGTGATGTACATTTATGTTTTTTGGTCCAAGATAAAAATAGAATTTCATAAAAATAAAATGCATAACCCTGAGGTCAGGAATCTGCAGTGATGTACATTTATGTTTTTTGGCCTAAGATAAAAATATAATTTCATAAAAATATAATGCATAACCCTAAAGCAGTGGTGTATATTTATGTTAATGTATTCCAGTATTAGTTATTTGTAATATAATATAGCAAATGTATATGTATGATAACAAGTATCAACAATAAAACATGTTTGAAACTTAACAAATGCATTCATAATATGGTTAAAGGTAAATAATTATGAAGACTTTTAATATGTCTTCCCCTTCACTTTGTCCAAAATTCTTTCTTTTACCTTCCTCCGACCACTCCAAATTAATTTCTTGTTCTCGTTTTTAAGATGCATGGTAAAATAAAAAAGGTGTGATTGATACATGTATCTAATTATCATTTTTTTCTTTTCTAGCAACATCAAATAATTGGTGCTCAGCCTGAATGTCACGTCATGTATTTTCTATGATTTTGAACCTTTTATTTATGAATTTCAATCTCAAAATTGAATATCATCTCTTAAAACTTGTGAAATTTGACCAAAACACCAAAACAGAGGCAGTCAAATTTTTAAACAAATATTATTTTCCATTTACAAACTTAGGTGTATAATTATTTCAGTTGTCCTGAAGAACAAATAATTAATTTGTTGTGGCCTCAAAGGTTGCCAGTGATGAAACACGTTAGATAATAAGACCAACAAAATAATGTGTTTCCTATTTTCCCTTGGAAATAAATAAGGAAGGTTAGTAGGGTATTTTTGTTCTACGATGGGAGAGAAATTTTGACTTTAACATGTTTAAAGTCTTGACGACGTTTTAGGGTATGCATGATTTGTTCATTGTTGAAGACACTACATAAAAGCCCTGTTCATTGATAATTTGTATATATTTTGTGCAATTCTGTTAAGAATCAATGTACATTTACTCCATATCCCTTTATTTTCTGACAGGGCTTAATATTTAAAATGCCCCAAAAAACTAAAGAATATAAAAATTGATGTAAAAATAAGGAGGGAAGGGTAATAGGAAACACATATCTTTTTGGCCTAATCGACAACTATACTTATTCAAGTTATTGTCCAGAAAACAATGTCAATTAAAAACCAATCCCCCCCCCCCCCCCCCCCCCCCCCCCCGCAAAATTAATGTTCAATGATCTTTCACTATTCTTCTCTTCATTTTCACTGATCGTTTATAAGTTCCTATTTTGGAGTTTAAAGCACTCATGAATTCAGCATCCCTCATCCTCAGTTTGTTTATAGCATATACTGAAAATAACAATAGTAACATATTCAAATCAATATTTAATTGGAAAGAGCACATGGAGGAGTGATCCAAATACAGACAATAAATATTCAACAATAAATGAAATATAAAAGATAATTAACTGTTAACTGTAACAATAAGTCTATTCTCCATGAGGTTAAGAAGCATATAGATGCAGTTATGTATACATGTAACAATGAGAATGTCATAAAGGGTCCCAACCTTGACCTTTGACATATAGCTCGCCCAAAATCAAAGGTGTCTTTCTTATGCATGAAGCTGTATACTGTGTAAGTTTTGTTCAAATCCATGAATGCATTCTCAAGTCATGCTCTGGAAACTAATTTCAGACCAACGAACAGAGAGCTGAATTCAATAACTCCTCTATTGCAAAAAAGAGGGGAAAATAGTATGGTCTTGGCTTGGAGATTACAATGTCAATTGGTTCCGTTGTTTAAAGAAGTTGCAATTATAATCTTGCAGATTATTTACTTACATCTAATGGCTTTCATGACTGGCATTGTGGCAACCGCATTGGATGCAGATAAATAAATAAACTCTTCTGGCTCAAAGAACCCATCAATAAACTTTAAACTTTTTTCACAAATACCTGAAATATTAAATATGTATTTCTCGCTAAAATACTTATATCCCTTTGATATTTCTTTGTCTCCCTGACTCCTACTTCCTGATTTTACAATAGACTCGACAAAGCTTAAATTGATGGCCAGTAAACAAGTCAGAAGTATGCTCTGTAAGTTTTTCGTTGTCATTTGCCGCCATATTGTTTACTTTAGTGACCGAACATAGCCTCGTTCTGAACATGTTATGAATATATAAGTTAAGTTAGAGAAAAAAGTAAAATCACAAAAATACTGAACTTATACGAAAATCAATTCGGAAATAACTTTAGGCATTGGAAGGCAATAACATGAATTCAGGACTATAATGTGATATTATAAAAAAAAATCACAATTATACAGAAATAAAGGGATCTCAAAATTTAAATGGTTTCACTTAAAGTGTTAATTAAAGAACAGAAATTTGTGCTGTCATGTATATATATTATCAATACAAGGTCAATAATTACCTAAAGGCTCCAAGATTTTACTACACAGGTGTTAAAAACGTTAACACTACAGATAAAAATCAAAC
Source organism: Mytilus edulis (assembly GCF_963676685.1). Lineage (NCBI taxonomy): Eukaryota > Metazoa > Mollusca > Bivalvia > Mytilida > Mytilidae > Mytilus > Mytilus edulis. Next base: position 24,386,641 of record NC_092354.1, read on the forward strand.
TAATTTCCCACTTGAGCTCATCAATATTAATCTCTTATGAGGGAGGGTAGCAAAATCCTTGGCTTTAAGGCAGCAACCATTTGATTTTCTGGGGGGGGGGGCTATGGTTTTTTTTTCTGTACAAACTTTTTTTTTCGCGACAAGTCGAAAACAATTTTTTTCTTTCAATTTTAGCATTACATATAGTGGCAGCTGAGGGTGAAACAAACATTTTTTTTTTCTCAGAATCAAAAACAAATTATTTTTTTTCTCCTAAAACTGGAAACAAACTTTTTTTTCCCCCGAAAATCAAATGGTTGCTGCCTAAGACACTAAATCCCGAGGTCCCGAAATTTAAATAAACTTAATCCCGACATCCCAAAATTACATCTTATAAACATATCTAAAAGGCACAGAAACATCCGAGACAAATGCATGAGTATCATCATTGATTGAATGGACCAAAGTAAGACGGTAATACCACACTATATATATGTTAGTTCAATGGTTAGATGTCTTTGCAGGTACACATGTATGCTCTACATTACTAAAGTCAAAATTGAAGTCAACCATACAGTTGTCATCGAATTAAATGTTTTTAAAGTATGTCAAAAAAAAAAATCATCAACGCAAGACAGTTGGTCAATGTCCAAAAGATTATCATTGAAGGCTAAATATTGTTTTTTTTTTTTTTATAATGTCTCCAATCACTATTACATATAGCCAATACAAATTTAAAACAGAATTTTAACTTTTTTTTCCTTGATTTGCAAACCCCCTTGCTCCTGTTATATGGAAAAATGTGTTATGTTGGTTAGTGGAATATGTTAATTATTTTTCTATTCTTGAATTATGTTGTTTAGAATAGTTATGTATGTACATTTTAGGAGCAGTTGTGCACGGTGTTGGGATATGTTTTTTTTTTGTATTACATGAAGTACCAACATGGAAGTGTCCTTACTATTAATGTTCTAATAAACATATAGAAAAGTTACCAGACACGCTTTATATACAAATGGATAATTGTGGTAGAGAGAATAAGAATCGGTAAGATCTACTTGTTTTGTTCTTGTACATCTAACACAATATATCAATATATATGTTTTTTTAAGTTTTACTTTAATTGTCAATTTCAATTCGAGTTTAAGGGAAGTCACCTCGGGAATAGTATAACTTCAGAAAGAATCATTATTCTTATTTGTGTCAAAATCTGGTCAATAGTATGGTGATGTTGAGTTGTCAGGTTAGGAAAATGAGAACATAATTTGTGTAATGAACTGCTCCTACAGTTTTTAACTTAAAATCCGAAAAAAAATAATTATGAGAAGTTTGTATATATATTGAAGTTGTGCACATTGTACCTGCTATGTTGGTTTCATTTGAAGATCTTTCGCCCATACCAGTATCCCAGACTTATATGTATAGTTGTATCAATAATTGGCATTACAATCTTTCATGCACTTGTTTTTTTCGATATTTTATTCCAAGACGTCATATGATAACTTTTTGGACTAGGTTATGAACTGACTTTTTCTGTATTGGTCCTGTTATAGAATCGTGCGATTCGTGGTTAGTTGTGTTTGGATTGGAGACTCCATGCATTGGAGCACTTAACAAATACTTTAATTAGTAACAATTACAAACATGTAGCAGGATAAGCAGAAACAATAACTTTTTATTAAATGTATATATTGAAACATTGGACTTCTGATAAAAATAAAACAAAAATAAATGGCCTTCTTGAAACTTCAGAACATAAGAAAGGTTTTGTACCCCTTTACATTTCAGACAAAATCAATAAGAAGAATTTACAAGAAATGATGAGAAGCAGTTCCCACTGATGGTAGCTAAGTTCTGTATCTCAAAAAAGTCTGGGAAGGTAGTAGAAAAAGGTATGATAAAAAGAAATGCAGATTGAGTCGAAGAGCTTTCCACCCGTTCCATAGTTAACTTAAGTACATCATAGTACATTGATTATGTGTATGACTTATGAACTTGTATTGCTTTAGTCAAGAGAAATCATGAAAATAAATTCAGCAAAAATTTATGAATACGTTTGATATTTTATTTAAAGCATTTTGTAAATTAATTATTTTTCCCGTTTGACAGATCACTAACAGTTTTTGTTAATATAAACGACATGAATGTCAAAGGTCATTGTTCACTGGCTATCAGGGTGTAAATCAGTTTATTGGTTACCTAAAACAAATAATAATATAAGGGTGTGATATCTTTCAGCCTGTCATATTAATACTCTATCCAATGAATGTCATATAAATTTTCCACTGTCTGTGTCACTAATTTAACTACAAATATAAGTTTTAGAGAAATCTCCAAGCCTAGAAACAGCAAAAAAACAGAGAAGAAAACAGAGACAGCTGATAACCAAAAAAATTCTAAATTTGACACATTGAAGGAACAGGCTAAATTAATGTCATTTGCTCAAAATCAGGTAACTTTTTAGATCAACTTTGGATGCGAAATATGGGCCCCTGTCCGAAAGAGAAATATTCTCTTTTTTTCCCCAATGTATAGCTAAAAACATTCAAAATTGTATATAGACAAGTCTAAGACATTGTTGCAAGTTTTTGTTGATATCTTAATGGGGTATTTTATTTACAAATGTCTTGAATTTTGTTAACAATTTATGCAATAATAACTTCCACTTTCTCAGAATGCAGAATTTTGCCCCTTTTCAAAAAATTTCTCGGGGACCCCACCTCCATATTGCACATGTCTGGTGCTGTGTGCCAACGGTATAAATGAACTCATATATTTAACCCCAATCAAACCTTTCATGAAATTTAATTCCCAATTGCATGGGCCTTTGGCCTCTTCCCCTAAACACCTTTAATATCACTGATTTAAAAATGTGTTCATTGACTCGCCTGCAACCTTGTTGGATTACATGTTTAAAATAAATAAGAGAAAGGAAATGGGAATGTGTCAAAGTGACAACAACCCGACCATAGAGCAGACAACAGCCGAAGGCCACCAATGGGTCTTCAATGTAGCGAGAAACTCCCGCACATGGAGGCGTCCTTTAGCTGGCCCCTTAAAAAATATGTAAATAGAAATATGGTCACTTGGTCTTCTCCCGACCGGCAGTAAAACGCTTGCCGAAGTGGGGCGTCCGTTTGGCTGTTCGGGATGTACCAAGTTCGCAGTCACGTCCGGTCAGAAGGGGGACGTTAAATCCGATGCCTCGTGTAAAGAGATTACCACGCTCTTTGCACGTTAAGAACCCTTGCAACAACTCTTTGAGGGGTCCGTAGGTGGCCTGTTGCAAGGCAAAATTTCTGCCCCTATCCAAGATACCCTCATTTTCCAGTGGTAATCCAAATTACCCCGACCATCATCCCGGATGGCCTCTATCGTATCAACCTACCAATTGTATTTATTGTGAACTTGTTATCGTCCTGAATATGCATGAAATATTGGCCACTGGACGTTAAGCAAACAACAATCAATCAATAATTGACTTACATGTTATGCTTAAAACTTATCAAACACAAAAACTTTATATTTAGCAATGAACAATGAAAATGAGATCAGGTTTAAATAAAACCTATGAAATTGACATTTACATTGTAAAACAATTCTAGGAATACATTGTATTACCAGGGATAGTGAAAAATACCAAAACTCAACTTTGAACAATTACACCTTAAAAAAAATATATTAACCAAATAAAGTAGCCCTATCTCTTTTAGGATCTGAGATATTTTACACAGAATCCAAATAGAGGATACTTCAATCAATCTCAAAATAAATATCAAAGTCTTGGTTAAAAAAGTTCAGTCTACTTAATTGTAATGTTTGTTCTAGGTCTTCATTGTAGTTCTGTCGAATTAACGGAAACCTCACAACTGGTGAAAACAAAGGGTATCTGCCGAGGTCCAGAATCCCATTAGTGCACTGATCTGTGATTTTTCAATTGCAGTGTAGAATGTTCAATGCAATTTTTGGCACGTTCCTCAAGTAAGTTCAGTATTGGTTCTTCTGAGTGGTTGTAACGTATTATGTTGATTATCTTATCTGCAGTTAGATGGTATTGTCCTACAAATTTCACAATAACTGTCTCTGATGCACCCTGCTTAAGCAAGAGATAGCAGTCCGTTCCTTTCTATAAGAAAGAAATAAAATACAGGGGAGCAGCAATCAGTGTGGTCCTTGCTATGTCTGTAATGACCCTTTTAAAGTTGGCTGTTGTTGTTAGCTTCCTTTCACCATGTGATAATACCAAGTTGAATGTTTTTCTTGGACATTTACTTAGTTAGTAGCTGATATCACATGTTTTATCAAGTTGTTTTCTGCATGATTCACATGTTGCATGGATGATGTTAACACAAGTAAAATCGAGAAAGGAAATGGGGAATGTGTTAAAGCGACAACAGCCCGATCATAGAGCAGACAACAGCCGAAGGAACCAATGGGTCTTATTCTGATTCACTTTCGCAATTATATTAACTGTATAGTCTATTGGATTAAATTTTCAGACATCCATATTTTCCGGAAATAATCTGGACTTGTCCGTATTTTCACTAGTGCTTACTTTCTCTTCCTCACCTGTCTATTGCAAATGGATGCCACGACAAAACGACTCCTGTGGATATTGTGACAAATCACCGTCAAGTACGTTTCAAATCAATTATACACTGTTAAATATATATACCGTTAATTCCGTTAACTTGGATTCCACGTTTATTCAACAAATACGAACTGTAATTGTTTATTTCTATGAATTGAACTGAGAATTCTACTTTCGTTTTTGACTTGATATTATTACTGCATTGAACATTCATATATTTCTTTCGTACATATTGTAAATATTGTATTTTTATTTCTTTCAGTTTACCAAACAATACACGCTCTGTAAAAACTCCTGTGTCATTTCTGGTGGAATTATAATCTACAATCTTCAAACACAAGTTGTTATTCTTTATAATTTGCCGAGATTGCGATACAGTCCCATGGTTATACTAGCTGAGTCAGGCTCAGCATAGTAAATTGACGACAACCTGTCTTTACATATCCAGACAAGGAACGACAACGTAGCAACTTACATACCTTTACACTGACAGTGGACTACATAGCTTGTGTATACTCGACAGCAAACTAACAACGTTGAGTCAACATGGATCCCAGTCATGAGGAACAACAAGAAGAGATACAGACCCCAGAGGGAAAGGTTCCAGATTTAGAACTATTACAAAATCCATCTAATACAATCCAGTCAGATGAAAATCCCGAGGCTAGGCGAGTTCGTGACCTCACGGAAAAAGGACAAGGAGCTTTCACCGAAAAACGTGACAAGTTCTGTCAGGAACTAGAGGCTCTCTGGGCAGACATTGAATCCCAGTTATTGGAAGTAACAGCGCCCCCTAACGATCTCCAGCAACTCCTAACAGTCCAGGACAAACTTGTTAAAGCCTGCAATAATTATCGTAGGCTCACAGATGAATACCTAGAATTTCTGAAAAGGACCAGAACATTGGAGAGTCAAAAAGAAATTGATGCATGTAAACTCTCTTTGGATTTATGTCTGTCCAAAGTGGAACTTGTTATGGAAAAACTACACGAGCATCGCCTCGCCCTAACAAAGGCCAAATCCACTAAAACAAAGACCTCAAAAGGTAAGAAAACCTCACGCAGTGGTAGCTCTAACGTGTCAGACATGTCAAGCCTAGCACGGAGAAAGCGTGCCAAGGCAGAGGCTGCCAAGTCTAAAATAGCCTTTGTAGAAAAACATGCCATTATCCTACAACAGGAAGCAATGTTAGAGGAACAAGCCCTGTTCAGACAAATTGAAATGGAACAGGAAGCAGCACACAAAAAGGCAGAAATGGAACAGGAAGCAGCACACAAAAAGGCAGAAATGGAACAGGAAGCAGCACACAAAAAGGCAAAAATGGAACAAGAAGTCGCTCAGGAGGCCGCACAGAGAACAGTTCAGTTAGAACAAGAGGCTATGCGCAGGAAGGCTCAAATGCAACAAGAAGCCGCACGAGTAAGCCGAGAAAAGGCCCAACTTAAAGCCAAATTTAACCTTCTTGAAGCACAAAGAGAAGCTGCAGCCGCAGAAGCCGAGGCTCGTATCCTGGAATACGATGATAGCCAAGCGTATAGCGATCTCCCTGACGAAAAGGAAGACCCGCTCCAGCGCGTGCAAGATTTCGTCAATAAACTTCCTGTATCAACTGTTGTAAAGGAAGTAACAGAACCTCAAAGGAAAAAAACAAATTCCTGTTAAGATCGAGCTGAGTCACGACGCACCGGCGTTCGTGCCATCCGTGGCACAGAACTTGCTGTCACAGACATCTGCTGTCTTGCCTTCCAATAATAAGTCACCGGAAGTTACCTTTATCCCAGATCTGGGATTAGTAACCGGCATACAAAAACTAGGCCTTTCAGATGAGAGCCCTACTGAACATCAAAAACAGGGTGTTAAAGAAGCTATCCCTGTCTTACGCATAAAACAAGACTTTATAGAAGAGATCCCTGTTTCACACCAAAAACAAGGCGTAATAGAAGAGATCCCTGTTGCAAACCAGCAACAAATCAACCTTACATCAGAGATAACTAGATTCCTTTTACGCAAGGACTTGCTTTTCTTCCGATTAACAAGCTTTAACGATCGGGCAGAGTCCTTTCATACTTGGAAAGCAAGCTTCAAGAACGTGACTGATGAGTTACAAGTCTCTGACTCAGAACAGATCGATTTACTGATCAAGTGGCTCGGTCCAGAGTCTGCTAAACACGCCATTAGCATAAGAGCGTCGAACGCTAATAATCCTACCATAGGTATACAGAGATTATGGAAGAGGCTTGACGAGCGGTATGGCGCTCCAGAAATGTTGGAAGTCTCTCTCAAGAGTAAACTTGCAAAATTCCCTACCTTAACAAATAAGGACAACGCACGTCTCTACGAACTGTCTGACATTCTATCAGAAATAGAATATCACAAGGAAAATCCCAAGCTGGGATGTTTGCTAGCATATTTTGACTCCTCGTCCGGGATAAATCCTATTGTTGAAAAATTACCGTACGGACTCCAAGAAAAGTGGACAACAAGGGCTACAAGATACAAGTCCAAATATGACGTTGCCTTTCCACCTTTCACAGAATTCTCTGTCTACATCAGGGAAATAAGCAAAACAAAGAACGATCCTGGGTTCATCTTTGGGTCAAAAGCCACACCAAATACAAAAGGTGCTGCGCCAAGGTCTACGCCTTACCCTAGGACTAAAGTTGGTGCTCATAAAACAGCAGTTGGGCAGCAATCTGGAGACGCCAGCAAACAAGGTCTTTGTATTCTGCACAATACAAAGCATTCCTTAAATGAATGTCGAGCGTTCCGAGCCAAGTCAATAGAGGAGCGCAAAGGTCTTTTAAAAGAAAACAATGTATGTTACAAGTGTTGTGATTCTACCACACATAGAAGCCGGGATTGCAATGCAAGCATAAGTTGTAAAGAATGTGGAAGTAAACAACACACTACCGCACTTCACATCACTAGACCACAGCAACCTGCAAGTTCACAGTCTAGCTCGCCTAAGCAAGCCTACGGCGGGGAGCCTATAGAATCGGCTGAAACTAAGGCAACCTCAGTTAACTCTACCTGTACTGAGATCTGCAAAGATACATATAGTGGGAAATCTTGTGCTAAAATACTTCCTGTGAATGTTTATCACAAAGATAACCAGTACAAAGTTATTCGCATGTACGCCATCATTGATGACCAAAGCAACCGGTCATTAGCATCGCCCGAATTCTTTAATCTTTTCGACGTCAAAGATAAACCGGAAAACTATACTTTATCAACATGCTCCGGCAAAGTAGTCACTTCCGGCAAAAGAGGAAGAGGTTTCGTCATGGAATCAATCAATGGTAATGACAAGTTTGACCTTCCTGTACTGATTGAATGTGATCATATTCCCAATAATAGGGACGAAATACCTACTCCTGAAGTAACAATGCATCACCCTCATTTAAAAGAACTTAGAGGTAGCATTCCACCAATAGAGGAAAATTGCCAAATTCTTCTCTTAATTGGCAGAGACCTTATAGAGGCACACCATGTCCTCGATCAGCGCATAGGACCACCCAGAACTCCATATGCACAACAATTGAAACTTGGTTGGGTAGTGATAGGAGAGACCTGCATTAACAAGCAGCATGTTCCTCTTGAGTTAAATGTCAAAATAACCAACATTTTGCATACAGGACAACCTTCAACCTTTCAACCATGCACAAGCAAGTTTGACATCCGGGAAAACTACACAGACCCTGTAACGAAAGACCTACAATCGCCACTCTTTGAAAAAACAAGGGACGATGACAAGCCTGGACAGTCATATGAGGATAAAATGTTCATGAAGCAGATGGACAACGAATTTGTAAGAGACTCGGAAGGAAGTTGGGTAGCACCGTTGCCGTTCCGAGTGCCAAGACAGCCATTGCCAAGCAACAGACAACAAGCTCTTCATCGTGCTAATATGTTAGACATCAGTTTGAATAGAAACCCAGTTAAGCGGGAACACTTTCTTACTTTTATGAGTAAGATCCTAGACAATAATCATGCAGAGCTCGCTCCACCATTGCACGAACATGAGGAGTGCTGGTATTTGCCATTGTTTGGTGTTTATCATCCGAAGAAACCCGATCAGATAAGAGGTGTGTTTGATTCTTCCGCCAAATGTAACGGAGTTTCACTTAACAGCGTCCTGCTTACAGGTCCAGACTTGACCAACGATCTCTTGGGAGTACTGCTGCGTTTCAGGAAAGAAATGATCGCAGTAACTGCAGACGTTCAACACATGTTTCACTGCTTCGTTGTCAGAAAAGACCACCGTAATTACCTGAGATTTTTATGGCATAAAGACAATGACCTACAGGAGAACCTTGTCGAATACCGCATGAGAGTTCATGTTTTCGGGAACAGTCCGTCACCTGCTGTTGCTACGCTTGGACTCAGAAAAGCAGCTCAAGCATCAGAACTAGAGTTTGGCAGTCATGTGACTAACTTTGTTACAAGAGACTTCTATGTTGACGACGGTCTAACGTCATGTCCTACTAAGGAGGAAGCTGTTAAGCTCATGAAGGACACACAGCAAGCATTAGCAAAATATGGAAACTTACGTCTTCACAAGTTTGCCTCTAATTGCGCGGAAGTTATGTCTGCATTTCATGCCAGTGATTTGGCTTCAAATCTTAAAGATTTAGACTTAGAATGCGACAGCAAACCCCTACAACGTAGTCTTGGTCTCAGCTGGGACGTAAACACTGATAACTTCTTATTTCAATTATCATCAGAAAACAAACCGATCACTCGGAGAGGAATTTTATCAACGATAAACAGTCTCTACGATCCTCTGGGATTTTTGGCTCCGGTGATTATACAAGGGAAACTCCTATTGAGGAAAATAGTATCAGAAACCGTCGATTGGGACCAACCTCTCACTGATGAGACAGCCGATGAGTGGAAATCTTGGAGAGATACTTTAATAGCTATCGAAACACTGCGCATTCCACGTACCTATGTGCCGTATCTCAGTAAAACTGCCACAAAGGAGTTACATGTATTCTCCGATGCATCAGAAAAAGCTATAGCAGCTGTTGCATATCTACGCACGACCGACAGTAGTGGTGAACCAAACATAGGTTTCATTCTTGGGAAAGCTAAAGTTGCACCAACAAGTGGTCATACTATTCCACGTCTTGAACTATCTGCTGCAGTATTAGCAGTCGAGATAACACAGACCATCATGGATAATTTAGATTTACATATAGACACTGTAAAATTCTACACAGACAGTAAAGTAGTCCTAGGCTACATAAGTAACGAGACAAGAAGGTTCTTCATCTATGTCGCCAATCGAGTAGAGAAAATAAGAAAATTTAGCTCTCCAAGTCAATGGAATTATGTATCAACTAACCGTAATCCCGCAGACTCGGGAACAAGGTCCGTACCAGCCCATGCAATTCACAGCAGCGAATGGTTACTGGGACCAAAACAACTTCTTTCCTCAGAACAGAAAAATTCTGAAGACATATACCAGCTAATAGAACCAGAAGAAGACGGAGAAATCCGTGCAACTGTTAATGTTGCAAAAACATTTTCCACACCTGAGCATAAGGGTATCGGAACTGATAGATTCAATCGATTCTCCAACTGGACATCACTTGTGCGAGCGATAGCCTTTTTGGAACGTTTCTCCCGTTTACACGGGTCAAAACAGACAGCACCAGTGACTTCTCTGGAAGGCTTTTCGAATGCCGAAAATTTCATCTTAATATCTGCACAACATGAAGTTTATGGAGATGAAATAGATTGTATAAAACGTCGGGAACAAATTAACAAGCGGAGCCCGATAGCTAACCTTAATCCGTTTTTGGATGAACGAGGACTGTTACGAGTTGGAGGCCGTATTGTAAAATCTGACTTACACTTCCGTGAAAAGAAACCATTGATCGTCCCTGGACGCCATCATATAGCGACATTATTAGTTCGACACTTCCACAATAAGATAAAACATCAAGGTCGCCATTTCACAGATGGAGCGATTCGATCCGCAGGATTTTGGATCGTAGGAGCAAAACGCTTGATCTCATCTATTATTCACAAATGTGTGATATGCCGCAAACTCAGAGGAAAAACCGAGTATCAAATCATGTCTGAATTGCCAGAGGACCGTCTTGAACCTTCACCTCCGTTTACTAACGTTGGAATAGACACCTTTGGACCCTGGACAATTGTTTCACGTAAAACACGTGGTGGATACGCCAACTCAAAACGTTGGGCAATTTTATTCACATGCTTAGTGACAAGAGCTATTCACATCGAATTAATCGAGGAAATGAGTTCTTCAGCCTTCATAAACGCTGTCAGGAGATTTGCCGCTATAAGAGGCCAAGTGAAGATTTTCCGATCTGACCGTGGAACAAACTTTATCGGAGCAATCGACGATTTAAAGATTGACTCACTCAACGTTGAAGATGGACCCTTCAAGAACTTTCTGTACAATTCTGGTACAACTTGGATCTTCAATCCGCCGCATTCGTCCCACATGGGTGGAGCCTGGGAAAGAATGATTGGTATCACCAGGAGAATTCTTGATTCTATGCTTCTTAACGCAGCCGGAAGAAGTCTAACACATGACGTGCTTAACACACTAATGGCAGAAGTTTCAGCAATAGTGAACTCTAGACCTCTGGTACCGGTGTCAACAGATCCAGAGAATCCGTTAATATTAACTCCGGCTATGTTATTGACACAGAAAACCAACTACGTTTTCACTTCAGACCATCTTGGGGAATTCGACAAACGAGATCTCTGTCTTGCCGAATGGAGACGAGTGCAGGCTCTGGCCAGTGTTTTCTGGTCCCGTTGGAGGAAGGAATACCTGCCGTTACTACAACAACGACGAAAATGGACCGAAGATCGCCGTGATCTCATCGATGGAGACGTCATTCTTCTAAAGGACAAAAACCTTTGCCGTACTCAATGGCCCGTTGGAATTATAGTGAACTCATTAAAAAGCTCAGACGAACATGTCAGAAAAGCAGAAGTGCGAGTAATCGTTAATGGAAAAGCCACAACCTACACACGCCCTATCGTGGACATGATTCTTCTCATAGAGAACAACCCTGTGTAATTATATGTATATATTTTTGGATTCATATAGTGACATTCATATGTGTTATGGAATAGTGATATCAGGTAGATTTCAGACGGGGAGTATTCTGATTCACTTTCGCAATTATATTAACTGTATAGTCTATTGGATTAAATTTTCAGACATCCATATTTTCCGGAAATAATCTGGACTTGTCCGTATTTTCACTAGTGCTTACTTTCTCTTCCTCACCTGTCTATTGCAAATGGATGCCACGACAAAACGACTCCTGTGGATATTGTGACAAATCACCGTCAAGTACGTTTCAAATCAATTATACACTGTTAAATATATATACCGTTAATTCCGTTAACTTGGATTCCACGTTTATTCAACAAATACGAACTGTAATTGTTTATTTCTATGAATTGAACTGAGAATTCTACTTTCGTTTTTGACTTGATATTATTACTGCATTGAACATTCATATATTTCTTTCGTACATATTGTAAATATTGTATTTTTATTTCTTTCAGTTTACCAAACAATACACGCTCTGTAAAAACTCCTGTGTCATTTCTGGTGGAATTATAATCTACAATCTTCAAACACAAGTTGTTATTCTTTATAATTTGCCGAGATTGCGATACAGTCCCATGGTTATACTAGCTGAGTCAGGCTCAGCATAGGTCTTCAAGGTAGCGATAATTCATCTAAAACACATTCTTTATAGATCCGTGGTGTTTAATCGATTTACCGAGTGTACCATCACAAAAAAGTCATCCTAATGCACATGTGGAGCTTAACTTAAATATATATGGTTCAATGTTATATAGCAGGGTTCAACAATGTTTTTAAAAACTTCTTCTGTCAGCCTCATTCTATATATCTTTAAGACTGTGAGGTACTCTAGGTTGGTAGCAATTTAAGAAAACATAGTGACGAAGGTGAACGTTGAGATAAGTTCAATTCTGTTAATCTGCTCGATCTTCTTAGTCCTACAGCAAAGTTGTAATCAAGGCGGACTATATCACCACAGTATGTTGCATATGCGAACTCAAATTATTTTAACTGCTGTGAAAATCGAAAAATGTACTCTAGTTCTTTTTCCTCTACATTAATTGGACTAAAGAAGTTGAGAATCCTTGATAGACTAAGTGTATTTTAATGAGGCCCCTCATGGGGGGGTCCTAGTAATCACATAATCACCATTTTTTTGCGAATATAATCATATAATCATTAAATATTTGCTTATCTTTAGTAATCAAATAATCATAAACTAAAAATACAGTCCTAGGTAATCAAATAATCATGAAATATTTGGCTTAATAATCAAATAATCATTAAAAAAACGGCCAAGTAATCACATAATCAAAAACCCCATGAGGGCCCTCTTTAATAATATTATAAAGCCTTTTCAACGTCCTATCAACGTAGCATAGGAGGTTTTCTAATTCAATATAGGAAAGACTGTGTATTTAAGGCAGATCAGGCAGCTGTAAACTGAAAAAATGTAAACTTTTACTATCCAAAATGAAATCAGAAAAGTAACTTTATATTTAGAGGAAAACGTTTGAGGTGTGTCAGCAGATTCTGTAAGTTCTGGATTTCTAGCTGCAATACACAATACAGGTGCCTCAAACAGTATGTATTTTTCTTTTCAATGTATGTGTATGTCATGATTAGAAATTATATAATAAGCACATAGTCAGATTCTGATCAGAATTATAATGTACTATCTCCATCATGTATGGCTTTTAAATCAGAAATAGTCGGGATTTATTTGTCATTTGCAAAAAAAAATGGTTAGACTAGGTGAAAGTGTAAGCATGAATCTATAAAATTCAAGCCGTTGGACATGAAAATAAAATACACAGGTATATATAAACATAAGCTTAAACAGTCAAATTAATAATTGATCGATTGATGGTTGCTTAACGTCTAGTGGCAAATAGTTCGTGCATGTTCAGGGCGAGAACAAGGGTATTTGGATAGGGACAGAATTTTGCATTGCATTAGGCCATCTACGGACCTCTCGAAGAGTTGTTTCAAGGGTTCTTGGCGTGCAACTCTTTACACGAGGCATCGGACTTAACGTCACCATTCTGACCGGACGTGACTTCGACTTCATACATCCCACACAGGCAGACGGGCGCCCCACTTTTTCAAGCGTTTGTATGACGCTAGATTGAAAACTGACGTGGAAATGTAACACACGGCCACTGAAAGCATATTTTGTTATGAAGCCCAGGTGGACGTGTTGTCTGTTGCGCCGTTAACTCGTCTAAACATCAACCCAGCAATGTTAGATCTGTAAAATTGCTTTCGCAAATTTTTTGTTCTTCCCTCGCCGGGATTCGAACCTATGCTGAGATATCGTGACACCAAGTCTAGTGTGCTGTGAAAATAAATAATGTCATGAATGCTGTTCAGCTAAAAAAGGTAATATATAATTGTAGTAAAATATATGTTATTTTTTTCTGGAATCCTCTCAAATAAGTTTTAAGTATTATGAATATCTTCTCGTAACTTTAAATCATGCCTTGTTGCAATGCATCTCCACAATATTCCTGTCAAGTCAACGAATTGACTTCTCTCCTTTACACATTTTGTATTTCGAAGTATTGACTATAAGGAAAGGCACAATTAATGGGTAGCACAGACCAGTGTTAAGTCAAACATTTTTCATAAATCTCAACATTATCATTTATCCTCAAAATGCCGGGAACAGAATCATTTCCTACAATTCTTTATTCTGTCTCTAATAAAAATGTAATGGTTAAATGGAAAATTGTAATCATCTAAGCTATTTCAAAAAGAAGGAATATGTTGATTCAAAAAGTTTCATATCTATTCACCGACATATAACCATTCTCTGTCTTGACTATGCGATCACGTTCAAGTTATGATTAAACTATATACACCTTTTTTGTTCCATTTTTCAAGGACTTTTTCATGACTTTTCAAGGATGTTTTATGAAATTTCAATACCAAGAAAAACAGGAAACCAAAGGAAAAATGATTTGTAACTATATTCAGGGCCCAGTATATTTCCGCTTTCATTACTTCCTCTGTAGAAACAGTGTCATCCAAAGTTTTCGATAGCTGTTTGGATACACTACCAGTAACTGGAGACCAACTTTCAAACCATTCAGGTATGTCAAACTTTTTAATTTAGTTGAGAGCTTGATGTGTTTGGAGCTCTTACAGTGGCTTTTCAATGCAGATTCTCCCATGTTTGAAACGTCAAACTCTTTCAGACAAAGGCTGCATTTAGCCTTTGAATCGTTACTCCCCCTCATAAGCCATATGTTGTACTCTGGTTTTTTCAACCATTTTAACTAAAAATGGCTGTTACCATGCATTTTTCTCGTATCAACTGATCAAATCAAGCCATTTTTTAAAATTACCAAAAAGATAAAAAAAACTATATCATTTCAAATTGTTTCCAGTTTGCTGAGAAGGGAGTAAAAGGACTTAGTTAAGGGGTTAATGCTGCCCACATTAAATTTTATCAATGACATGTGTTTGGATTACATGCATGCTAGTGGGGTCTTTCTAAACTGTTTTCAAATTTATTTCATGTTTTAAGAAACATCGGTATATTGAATGTCTTCCTGAGCAGTGGAGTACTTGTATTTTAGAACATGTCGCTGCTTTACCAGTAAAATATGCAATAACATGACGAAATCTACAAAGAATGGGATGCCGTGGGGTAGATGGGTTACAAGTTCTAGGATGGCTTCGGTGGCAAAAAACGACTGACTATGTGTAAGGGATGTCCTGTTTGTTTTTGTTTGTAAACGCACAATAAAATTAAAACCTGTCAAAAACTCAACTTATTGATTAATGTTTTCTAAACGATAGAAAATACAAAATATTACAAGTACAAAAAACCACACAGATGCTTATTCTTAAGAGATATGCCAAAAATATATGCAACTGGCAAGCAGTATATTCGGACTTATCAAAGGATGCACAAAAACTGCCTGACAGAGTCAAATCATTGTATACTGATGCTAAATTTGACAGGAGGAAAATGTCGGACCAAATATCAAGACTTGTGACAAAGGATCCTGCTTATTATTTACACCGAATGACTTCAAAGCCAACACTAGACAGAAACGTAAGCAGAAAGAGAGAAGGTCAAAATATCCCACATAAAAGAAGACCAAGAAGTCGTGTCTTACTGTTTTTCGTTTTGCCTTTCATATACCCGGCAAGTGTTATCGCTTGGATCTGAGTGCAATAACGTCAGAAATGTCATTAATTTGCTCACCTTTTGTAGAATTTTGAACCAAACACGGCGGCGGGCAGCTGAACGGTTAGCAGAAGTTGAATGTTTTAAAGACTACAAGTATGAAATTAAACTCAGTTGAGGTATAAGCCATACACTATAATTTAAATATATTTTATTTGGCACATAAACTATGTCTAACAATAGTTAGGTCTACGCTCGTTTAGCTGGTATCCGTTGAGTTTAAATTTGCATTTTGTGTTGTCATCTTCTGTTACAAATAATTTCCCTCGTGATAATATTTATACATCTTCCTAGTCTCCATTACAGCTGTTCCCATGTTCATGGCGGGGTCTGTCCTCAATTGTAACACTCCCACAAATGTAGGTGTGAATACGTTTTCACAGTCTCGCCTATGTAACTCTGAGGGATATAATTTAACTGCTTTGTAATCTCCATCAGTCCCTCGTTTACAAGTTGATGTTGTGAAGTACATGGATTCTGAAGAAAAGATTATAAGTCTAAAAGTACATTTAAAAGAATTTATATAGTAATTATCTAGATTGGCCGAAAAGTAAATGTAAAATATCAACAATGCATCGTTGTCATTATTTTTTATCCTATTGCATATTTTTAATAATACTGAACAGGTGTGAATATTACAGAATGAAGTTCCAGTCTGTTATGACTGTCTGCATTAATTTATCAATGAGACCCAATACATATATATACTTAACACTGTTGACACATTATTATCCTCATGATTTTGACCGTGACATTGTTGACAGCTTCAATTCTGAGCATAAACAAAATAATACTTACCAATGTCAGTGAAAAAAGATGTCCACCAGCCATCTTTGGCACAACCATTTTGTTTGTTCACTTTATTAATATCTGATTTCAGACGATCAACATCGATGTGGTCGTCATTCATGGGCATAAAGAATGGACATGTGTTTGGAATAGCCTTCAGTATATTTTTTTCAGAACCATTACACTCAAGCCAAACCTAAGTAATAAACAGTTTAAAAATCAAACAATTGCAAAATTTAATATAAATAAAAAAAAATATGTTTGGTCTCTTTATGGACAAATGTCTCATTGGCAATCATACCACATCTTTTTTATACTTGCATCTATGTCAAATTACATCAATTATATTATTATTTGTGAAAAAGCTACTGACTGTAAAAACCTCTTTCCTAAGACAAAATGATTCCATAGAGTGTTATTTATTACATAAATAATGAAATCATGTTTGTGTAAAGGTACGTTATCCGTTTCAAGCTTTGCACTTGTTTTCTTTCACTTATTCATTATCAAAGGCGAGTTAGAGGGGTCACTTACCTGGAAACAAATGGTTGATTATATAGGGAATCACTGAGGCATGACTGAAGCTGGCCCCCTCTTAGGAATTCATTAGGCCTATACAATTGTTTCTTTGTTAATTGTGTTCTCCTATTTATTTATATTGAAGTCCTGTAATGTTATGTTGTCATTTTTATGTTATATTTCACATGGCCATAAAAGAGGGAGGGTTGTCATGCCACAAAACCAGGTTCTATCCACCGTTTTTCCTTAAAAATGTCCTGTACCAAGTGAGGAATATGGCCATTGTTATATTATAGTTCGTATCTGTATGTGTTATATTTTAACGTTGTGTTTCCATTACGTTGTTTGTTTTCTTTTATTTTTGAGTGTGAATTCACATAAAAGAGGGACGAAAGATACCAAAGGGACAGTCAAACTCATAAATCTAAAACAAACTGACAACGCCATGGCTAAAAATGAAAAAGACAAACAGAAAAACAATAGTACACATGACACAACATAGAAAACTAAAGAATAAACAACACGAACCCCACCAAAAACTAGGGGTGATCTCAGGTGCTCCGGAAGGGTAAGCAGATCCTGCTCCACATGCGGCACCCGTCGTGTTGCTTATGTGATTACAAATCCGGTAAATAGTCTTAATTCGGTAGGTCAAATTCATGAAAGGGAAGGGGATTGTAGTTACGACGTGAGGAACATATCCGATATCATTTGTGAAATGGTTATTCCATAACGGTCAACCAACTCGTGATGGCGTCCGTAAAATTTACGAAGGGATGATTTCAACTTCACCATTTGGAACTCTTGATTTAATAGCTTCCTTGTGAGCAGTAACCCTCTATCAAGAAAATCATGATAGGAAATGCAAGCACGGGAATATCGTATCAATTGAGAGATATATACCCCGTATGCAGGTGCTGTTGGAATGTTGCTACTTAGAAATGGAAAGTTCACAATTGGAAAGCTGAAATCATCTCTTTTGTCGTAAAGTTTTGTCTTCAACCGACCCTCATTGTCAATTTCTAAATGTAAGTCAAGATATGAAGCTGACTTAACTGTATCTGTAGTATCCTTTATCTCCAATTCGATGGGATAGATGCGTTCCACATAGTCACCAAATTTTGAATTGTTTAGTGAAAGAACGTCATCTATATAGCGGAAAGTAGAGTTAAAGGATATTGCTAACTTCTTATCTTTCTTCCTAAGAAGTTCCTGCATGAAGTCAGCCTCATAATAATAAAGAAACAAGTCAGCAAGTAGAGGGGCACAGTTTGTTCCCATTGGTATGCCGACAGTCTGTTGAAAAACACGTCCTCCGAACGTAACAAATATGTTGTCAATCAAGAAATCAAGCATCTTGATAATATCGGTTTCAGAGAATTTTTTGTTTGAATCAGAGTGATTCTTTACAAAGTAGGATTTATCCCTCCCTAAGACAAGATACTTGTATCTACGTTGGCCATTCTTTTTTATGAAGCAAAGTAATACCAATTCTTTTAATTTGTCTTTAAGTTTGGAATGTGGAATACTTGTGTAAAGAGTAGAGAAGTCAAATGTTTTAATACTGTTACAAGATGAAAGAGAGTTAGATTGTATGTACTCTAAAAGATCTTTGGAATTTTTAAGTATCCACATCTGATTCACGCCACCTCTAGAATAGGCAGTTTCACAATAACTTTGAAGCCCGTCTTTGATTGCTGATAAAATGGATGTTAATAATTTAGAAAGAGGTTTTGTGGAGCACTTGGAAGACCCAGCAATATACCGTTGTTTGTAAGGACACTTATGTAGTTTAGGTATCCAATACAGTGATGGAAGATCCAGTTCTTCATCTTTGGTTGAAATACCAAAGGAACAAAGAACAGACCTATGATTATCCAGGATTTCCTCTTTGGTAAGTGTCGTGAGGGTATATGTTGAGTTTCCAAGTGAATTGTCTATACCTAATTCGTTTATCAAGCAATTAATGTAATGACTTTTACAGACAAAAGACACATAACTATAAGACGTGTCAGGGTACTTATCTATCCTAAATTCATGTATTTGGTTTTGACGTTATATTTGATATTGTCATATGATTTTGTCTAATGCTTAGTCCGTTTCTGTATATGTTACATTTTAATGTTGTGTTGTTGTTCTCCTTTTATATTTAATGCGTTTCCTTAGTTTTAGTTTGTTACCCCAATTTTGTTTTTTGTCTATGGATTTATGAGTTTTTAACAGCGTATACTACTGTTACCTTTATCTATACCATGGATAAACCTTATTACAGTTAAACATCACTTACTTTATCATTTGCTCATTTCTTGTACAAAAAAATTGATTTTCCATCATCTCCAAGGACAAATTTAAAAGTGTGTGGTTGGGAATGGCCACTGATTGAATTGATAAAATCCTAAAATAGAAGAAAACAGCATTAAATATTATAGTGGTATTAAGCTGTTTCTGCATTGGCCCTGTTTTAGATTCGAGGTTAGCTGTATTGGATGTGCAGTAGACATTGTCGTGAAATTAAAAACTTAAGCGACAGATCCAATTATGTCTGAAGTCAATGCGAAAACATTGCAATAATTTCCACCTGTTCGAGAGATGATACAATTGAATGTCAATTTCTTCCGTATTTGAAATTTAAAATTTCATATATACACTGAATGATATTACATTTTTCAGAGTTTAAGGAAATGATTGATTGATTGATTGTTGGTTGCTTAACGTCCAGTGGCAAATATTTCATGCATATTCAGAACGAGAACAAGTTCACAATGAAAACAATACTACGGTAGGTTGGTACAATAGAGACAAATTGCCTTGCAACGGGCCACCTACGGACCCCTCAAAGAGTTGTTGCACGGGTTCTTATTGTGCAAAGAGCGTGGCACTCTATTTACACGAGGCATCGGATTTAACGTCCCCCTTCTGACCGGACGTGACTGCGAACTTGATACATCCCGCACAGCCAAACGGACGCCCCATTTCGGAAAGCGTTTTACTGCCGGCCGGGAGAAGACCAAGTGACCATATTTCTATACCACAGTCACCCTTGGGGTGCCTAAGGAAATGAAAACAGCTGGCAAAAAAATAGTCGAAGAGAGACAGCCGTTATAAACGCTGAAGAGCTATTTAAAGAATGTTTGATGTAAAATAAAATGTAGTTCAATGTACAACTAACATGGTGAACAAGAATACCGAAGAATCAACCAATTTTTAGTACTAAATGTTTACAAACACACAAAAAGGAATAAAAATGATCAACCATTACATGCTGAAGTTTAAGTTCTGTTTAGTTCTATTTTAGTTTTGCTGACCACTATCTGACCTTTGTTTTACATAAGGAGGATATCAGTCTGATCAACAACATAGGGGTGATCTGAGGTGCTCCGGAATGGGTGGGCAGATCCGGTTCCACATGTGGCTCCCGTCGTGTTGCTTATGTAATTGCAAATCCCGTAAATAGTCTCAATTCGGTAGGTCACATTCATGAAAGGGAAGGGGATTGTAGATACGACGTAAGGAACATATCCAATATCATTTGGTCAACCAACTCGTGATGGCGTCCGTAAAATTGACGAAGGGAAAGAGGGTCGACTCGCAAGTACATCGTCTCTTGATAAAGAATGCCATGCTCAGCATATAAGAATGGAGGTCTGCGTCAACAAGATCTACCACAGGGAAATATAAAACCAAGGAATGGGTACTGCTTCAAGACAAATTATGAACAGCCGTATATCATGGGTCCGTTAAAGTAAAAGTACTCCTAGTTGACAGACAAACCCCTGAAACATTAAATGAACTTGACAAATTTTTAAAACATGCATTTTCAACTGTATTTTTCAATGGCAAGTAAGTTTTACCAAAAAAAAATCGGATTTTTTTTATTGTGAAATGAAAAAGCTTACAGGAGTATCATCAATTTATTTGAAATTGCAAATAAGTAAACAAATAGGATACACAAGAGAGGGGAAGAAAATATATAATTATTTTTGATCTGATTTTAGGTTCATTTCACCGGTGGTTTATTCCAATGGCATTCAAATTGAATGTATGTATTCACAATCGAATCAATGGAATTGAAGAAAAACTCTAACATAAGTGTGAGGAACCAAATGGTACTATTGAAGTCTTGTCCATGCACATTAAAAAAGAAACCTTGTCTGTCATACCATCTTTTTGTTGATTGTACGTTTATCTATAATAGAGGACCGAAATTGAGAGAACGATGTCGAGATCAATAAGAGCCCCACATTCAATGCAGTAAATATTTGTAAAACTACCATAGACAATGTGGTAATGTACAATATTTGACTTTCCTCACGGACAATATTTAGTTACCGAAAGAAGGAATTAGTAAAAAAGTAATTTTGTTTTGACAGTTGTACCTGAGCATTTGTGAATTCTTGGTTGACTAACTCAATTTGTAAATGGGATGATTCAAGAACAGCAGAACATGTCCGTCAAGTAGCAGTGGAAATATACAATAGTTGTGTATGTGGCAAGTAAAGAAATTGAATAGATACCAATTTCATTCACAATTCAAATCAGTTAAGCTAATTAATGTACCATGCTTACAGAGCATAAAAAACAGACAATGACAAACAATGAAACAAGAAAAATGATAAAAACAGACTCGGGTCCAAACTAGTGTATTCCAAAAAAGGCAAGCAATTCCTGACAGTTTTTCGCTACATTGAAGACCCATTGGTGGCCTTCGGCTGTTGTCTGCTCTATGGTCTGGTTGGAGTCGCGTTGACACATTCCCCATTTTCTTTCTTAATTTTATTTCCCCCAAAATACAATGAAATATCATATTTTGTATTTTATCTGGTATTTATCTATCCTATATTTAAGTTGTGATGCATTGATACAAGAATTTGTATCACTAAGTCACCATTGACAAATGGATGAAGCAGCTTCCCTTCCCTTCCCCTTCCCTTTCATGAATTTGACCTACCGAATTATTAACCAGATTTGTAATCACATAAGCAACACGACGGGTGCCACATGTGGAGCAGGATCTGCTTACCCTTCCGGAGCACCTGAGATCACCCCTAGTTTTTGGTGGGGTTCGTGTTGTTTATTCGTTAGTTTGCTATGTTGTGTCATGTGTACTATTGTTTTTCTGTTTGTCTTTTTCATTTTTAGCCATGGCATTCTCAGTTACTTTTTAGATTTATGACTTTGACTGTCCCTTTGGTATCTTTCGTCCCTCTTCTGTAACAGGTCACTGTAACCTTTGGTTCAAATGATCTAATAGTTTTGTTTTTGGCTATAAATAGAAACATTGTAGTTATTATATAGCGTAGTTTAAATTACCTCCAAAAAAATCATGAGGCGATGAAAATCTTCTATTTTTGAAATAAAGGCCTCAAGTCGTGATGTTTGCGTTTCCTCATTCAACATAGCTTGTTGTGTACATTGGATCCGCTCATCTGTCAACCTATCTCCTGTAAAGTATGCAATTAATAATAATATAGTTAGTATAAACTACAATGTTCAAAGCGGTTCACCTGTACAAATATATAATTATGATTATATATGTAATGGTTTGTTTATTAAGTACTTTACAAATTAAAAGTGTTGCCAAAATTACAAAATATGCACTTGTAAGCAAGATTAGATTATTCTACAGTATATCCATTATAAAACTTTACCAAAAGTGTTTAAAAATACCTGGCCTCCCTTTAATAGTTGCTTCTCTTCACACGAGACATCAGATTTAACGTCCCCATTCTGACCGGACGTGACTGCGGACTTGATACATCCCGCACAGCCAAACGGACGTTATGAAATGTATAGGCAAATGTAGAAACAAATATTATGAAACCAATGACAGGTCTGTATTAACTGTCAATATAATTCTCTATAGAATATGGTCGATTTCTAAAACTATTAAACAAGTTATCAAATTTAGAGGCAAATGTAGAATAAATATTATAAAACCAATGACAGGTCTGCTTTTCTTGTCAATATAATTATCTATAGAATATGGTCGATTTCTATAATTATCTAAAAAATTACAAAATTTATAGTCAAATTTTGAAAAAATAGTATTAAACCAATGACAGGTCTGTTTTTACGGTTGACATAATTCTCTATAGAATATGGTCCATTTCTAAAATTATCAAAAAAGTTATTAAATTTATAGGCAAATGTAGAACATTTTTTATTAAACCAATGACAGGTCTGTTATTACTATCAATATAATTCTCTATAGAATATGGTCGATTTCTAAAATTATCAAAAAAAATGTCCAATTAATAGGCAAATGAAGAAAAAATATTATTGAACCAATGATAGGTCTGTTTTTACTGTCAATATAATTCTCTATAGAAAATGGTCGATTTCTAAAACTATCAAAACAATTATCAAATTTAGAGGCAAATGTAGAAAAGATATTATTAAACCAATGACAGGTCTGTTTTTACTATCAATATAATTCTCTATAGAATATGGTCGATTTTCTAAAATTATCAAATTTATAGGCAAATGTAGAAAAGATATCATTAAACCAATGACAGGTCTGTTTTTACTATCAATATTATTCTCTATAGAATATGGTCGATTTTCTAAAATTATCAAATTTATAGGCAAATGTAGAAAAATATTATGAAACCAAAGACAGGTCTGTTTTTACTGTCAATATAATTCTCTATAGAATATGGTCGATTTCTATAATTATTAAAAATGTTACAAAATTTATAGGCATATGTTGAAAAAATATTATAAAACCAATGACAGGTCTGTTTTTACTGTCAATATAATTCACTATAGAATATGGTAGATTTCTAAAATTATCAAAAAAGTTATCAAATATACAGGCAAATGTAGAAAAATTATTATTAAACCAATGACAGGTCTGTTTTTACTGTCAAAATAATAATCTACAGAATACGGTCGATTTCTAAAACTATCAAAAAAGTTATCAAATATACAGGCAAATGTAGAAAAATTATTATTAAACCAATGACAGGTCTGTTTTTACTGTCGATATAATTCACTATAGAATATGGTCGATTTCTAAAATTATCAGAAAAGTAACAAAATTTATAGGCAAATGTTGAAAAAAATATTATTAACCAATGACAGGTCTGTTTTTACTGTCGATATAATTCTCTGTAGAATATGGTCGATTTCTAAAATTATCAAAAAAGTTATCAAATTTATAGGCAAATGTACAAAAATGTTATGAAACCAATGAAAGGTCTGTTTTTACTGTCCATATATTTCTCTCTAGAATATGGTCGATTTCTATAATCATCACAAAAGTTACAAAATTTATAGGCAAATGTAGAAAAAATATTATAAAACCAATGACAGGTCTGTTTTTACTGTCAATATAATTCACTATAGAATATGGTCGATTTCTAAAATTATCAAAAAAGTTATCAAATTTATAGGCAAATGTAGAAAAAAATATTATTAAACCTATGACAGGTCTGTTTTTACTGTCAATATA